>NW_026125525.1:0-123251 GCF_943737965.1 Phodopus roborovskii | reverse complement strand
TCTTTAGAGAGTTGACTGTAATATAAAAATGCCCATTGTATGAGTAGGCTGGAGAAGGCATGGACAAGAAGCAGTATTGAACATGTGTCTTCTCTGATTTGCACCTGCCAATCTTGAATCTTGGTCCCATAAACACAGCAATGTTGCCTTGCATCTTTGACTCAATCGGTACGTCATCAACTTTCAATTAATTAGAACGTCAGCAAATGAAGAGCAGATAACAGGGGTTAGTTTGTACCCACAGGAAGAGTTGTAGTAGCTAGCATTGGTCTAGGAGGAACATGGTAAATTCACTTCCTGGGGTATGATTTTAAAGATATAATCATGAAATATTAAATGAATTGTAAAAGTGGCAGTGAGTTATACTTAGACACAGTGTCGCATGCAGTATGATACAATATTCAGAAAGGTGTTAAAATATGTGCTTCAGCCTTGCTGAAGTTGTATGTGAGCTGCATATTTTCAAATGCTTCTAGGTTACAATTGAACATCTTTAGGGTTCTTCCATCCTATTTTCTGCCTACTCTTAGAGCCCTTTGATTTCACAAATACTTCATTTCCAGAATGAAGACTGGGTGGCAAGAAATTTCATTCTCAAAAGCTGGGGTTAGAAACAGAGGTTTTAATTTGCAAATTTAAATTCTACCTATGGACTTCAGCATTGTTCATTTTCTACCTGGGATAAATATGTAAAGCAGACCCTACTTTGTAACCGCTACCACTGAGTATATATTATTGGAGCATGGTATTAGAAATGGTATGAAACTTAGGAGAGCGAAGTGACAGATGGCAACTACAATGGCTTCCTCCTATGTAGAAGAGGAAATATGTGTGATCGTGTGCACTTTTAATCTACAAAAAGCAAACTTTAGGACAGTAACAATCACCTTACCAATGCAATAGTAGTTTTGCTTCAGGTTTATTCATCCTGATTACCATATAAGAAATATTTTCTCATCTTTGGGAGCTTAAAATGATCGAAGGTTTTCCACAGTATGGTGGTGAGTTTGAGGCATATCTCCTTTCTTATTGTATATGTCTTTGATTCAAAACCCCAGAGCTCATGTGGGTTAGATCTTAATTGTATAAGCCCAAACTATTTAATGAGGTAGAATACATATTTGTGATATTGATTGCTAGAGTTGAGAAATATTTGCTATTGGATTTTCTATAAATTATAATTCCATGACACTCACATTGGCTGTAGACAAGGGTAGCAGAAAAATTTGGTGACTACTAACCCAGCTCTATGATCAGAACCTCACCTGGGTCCTTGACAAGAAAAAGGTATCTTAACTGGAGTAATAACACAAACAAATATAAAGTCAAAACGTTTAGAAATATTCAAATAATTTGAAGATAGAATTAATTATTGATAATATTTTAGTGTTTTCACATTCACAATTTAAAATTAGATTAAAACCTCCCCATATAAGTATGTATATATATATATATATATATATATATATATATATATATGTATGTATGTACATACATATATATACTCATCTTTAATCATCTCCTTACTTGTATTTTAAAAACATTTCCCATTGTCATACATACTTTAATAATATATTTTACACTGATTTCTTGTCATATATTTTGACCTATGATTATGTATTTAGATAAATTCCATCTTTCATAGTTAGTTTTTGTCATACTTGGAAGAAATGAATCTCAATTGGGAAATTAACTATCAGATAAGTTGATAAGTTGGTGATAATGTCCATTCCATGGGAGCTTTTTTTTTTTTTTTTTTTTTTTTTTTTTTTTGATTGTCCACTGACATGAGAGGGCCCAGCTTAGTGTATTAGTGTGACATGGAGCTGCTGAGTCTAAATAAGAAAGGTAACCAAGCAATAAGCAAGTCATAAGAACCATCTAGTAAGCTGCTGCAATCCTCTGTGATTTCTGTTTTCCATTCACTGCTTCTAGATTTCTGCATGATTTTTATTCGTAATGGACTGCGCCTACCAAGCCAAATAAACCATTTCCTCTTCCCTTCGTTTTTTAAATTATTATTATTATTATTTTTATTTTACATATCAATCCTTAACCTAGAGGCAGGAGGGCGGGCCTAGTCAATACTCCAAATGGCTGATTTTGTTGATCTCCTCTCTCCCCTTCTTTAAGTTGCTTTTGTTCATTTTGTTCATGATGTTTATCACAGCTATGGAAAGAATGCTAGAACAATTTAATAGCATGGTAATATTTTACAGTGATTCCCTGTTATTAGTTATGATCTGCCGTTAGATATTTAGGTGAGTTCCTTGTTTGTCATTTTTATGTTGCTATAATAAACATTCACCATGAAAGTCTTAGCCCACTTGGGAAGATGAGAGTACTTGGAAATGAAATTACTGAGACAAAGAGGAACACATAAAGTGTTGGAAATGAATATTGAATGCCAAAAAGTTCATAAATGAGATGACGATTTACATTTGTGATAATGCTATTTTTCACTATAATGTACTAGCCAAATTATAACAATATGAGTTACCTCATTCAATTCAAAGCTTGAGCACCAACAGATCTTTCCTTTATTTTATTTTTTCTTAGTTCTGTCTTTCTTTTCTTCTTTCTCCCACATTAGTGTCTGTCTCAAATCTTCTTGCATGGCCTTTTGGTGGAATCTAGTTGCTGCTAAAAGCTGTTCTTCATACTAATTTTATACAAAATAGTAATATTTTAACTTCATAGTAATGACTCTCTTCCTGTTTTAAACTTAAGCCTCTTTCAGGCATCAAGGTCTACACTCTTCCACATCTATTTTTATGTGTGTGATGGTCCTTGAGGTATCAGGTCACTGAGAATCCCAAGGTTTATATTTTCATGGTCTTTTAAAGCAGAATAGCAATAATGTATCTAAAGTGAAAAATTATTTATATGATACTGTTATTGCAACCATCAGAGTTCACTAAACTGGCTAAGGCCCTGTTTATTACTGAAGCAGCCTTCCTGATCTCTCAGTCTCTCAAGCACATTCTCTAACGTAATTTATTCATTGCTCTGATACAGTTGTTTTCTTGCCTCAGGGCTTTATTTTCCATCTCCCTTACAATATACAAAATTAAACCCCAAAGACAACAGTGTGTATGTTTCAAATAATTTTCCAATGGATATTTATAATTTCTATTTCATGCACTCTGAGATCCTGTGCATTGATTGAGGGAGCATTACCAGAGAATACAAACGATTACCAGAAATGGTGGAATGCATATCTACTGAGATGGTTTTATCAAATAAGTTGAAATATAGCTAGAAAAACTGGAAGAGAGCAGAGTTGCTTCTGTTGATCTGTTTTACTGTGCGTGTGTGTGTGTGTGTGTGTGTGTGTACATGTTTGTGTTTTGTTTTGGTTGTTGTTACTGACTGTAGTTTCTAAAGAAAATAATGTGTGTGTTAAAATGTTTAATTAACAAAGATAGTTTGTATTCAGGCTGTGCCATGTGAATGATGGGTGCATATATTAATGGTGTAAATAATTATCTCAATTAAGCGAGCATGCATATCAGCCTCAAGATCAAGACTGAAGCTATAAGTCCTTGACCATTGTAAAACTGAACTCTCTGTTTACCCATCTCCAACTTCCAGTTTTCTACTATTCTACTATCTAATTCTATAGGTTTGTTTTGGGGTGTTCCACATAAGTAATACTAATGCAATGTTTATCTTTTGTCTCTTACCTAGCATGTTTTTGAATTGTCCCCATTGTAAGTGCATGACACCTGCAGCGAAAGCACTTGAAATGCTCTAAAAGTTGAATTTATGTGTACAACTGTTTGTCTTGATGAATGACAGGATTCCTTTCCCTTTTATGATTGACATTGCTGGTGTGTGTGTGCACATACGTGAAGACACGCATGTACATAGATACATATGGTTTTCTTTACCCATTCATCTGTTTGGGACTTCGGTTCCTCTCAGGTCACATTAACCTTGTGAACTATGCTAATGATCATGATGATGTGGGTCCTGATTGAGGAGACAATCTTGTTTAACATGTTAATCTCCCTCCCCTCCTCCCTGTCCCGGCCCAACACCCACATCCCATCCCACTTTCTGCTCCCCAGGGAGGGTGAGGCCTTCCATGGAGGAAACTCCAAAGTCTATCATATTATATGGGCAAAGGATCTGGACCCTCCCCATGTGTCTAGGCTGAGGCACTATCCCTCTATGTAGGATGAACTCCCAAAGTTTCATTTTCTAGTCATCTTCTTTAATTGATTTCTAAAGATTCAAAGTTCTTATTATGGGTCTTTTATTTATTTGGTTAGCATTACCCCAAGATATTTTATGGTGTTTGTGGCTATTTTAGGGTGATGTTTCTCTGATATCTTTCTCATCCCCTTTATTATCTTTATAGTAATGCTACCAGATTTTTGAATTAAGCTTGTATCCTGTCATTGTCATAGGGTAGTTCTCTTCTGCTTCATCTGTGTTGGGATGTTTGGGTCTTACTGGCATGGAGACCCTAGACACTGGTGGCGTCATATTGATCTTCGTTGTTGACTGTATTCTTATACTGGCATCGTCTACATATCCCTTTTTCCAGTGTGTGCCGTGGGGCTCTCTCTCTTTTAGTGGGTATGGGACCAAGGTTATCCTCTGATAGGTCAAACATGTCGAGTACTCACAGTGGCTCTCCTCTTCCAGTAGGCAGGCGCTTGAGAGTACGATGTTGGCATACTCCGGATAAGCCGGTGTGCTGGGATGGGTTATCATCCCATGTGTAATACCCAGGCCTCAGGAGTCTCTGAGCAGACCCCTGGAAGGTGGGCCATGAAAGAGACCTACGTTTTGGTGTTTTTGTTTAGGGGAGTTTTGCATTACTTTCTTTTCAATTTTTATTTTCTTGTTTTAAAATGTGTTTTGCGTATGCACTGATTTGTTAGTGTTTCAACTTAGAAAATATTAACTGTGTATTTATTATAAATGACCTTTGCTGAGACATGAATATTCAATATCTAATTCATGTAGAATTTTATGGAAAAGTGTAAGTGAATTTTAGCCAAAAGTATTTTCTACAGTAATTGACAAGATCTTATAACCTTTATTTTTCACCATGTAGATATATTTATTTATGTGGATTATTGTCTTTGTATACTAAAAATTAAATCCAACTTGATCATAATTAACACATGCTCTATTAATGTGTGTTCTATTTAATTTTTTAGAATTTTACTGATAAATTTCATTTAAAAGACCATGCAATCATCTTTTCTTATAGCATCATCATCATGTGCTCTCTTTATCTACCTCTCTCTCTCTCTCTCTCTCTCTCTCTCTCTCTCTCTCTCTCTCTCTCTGTGTGTGTGTGTGTGTGTGTGTACAGACACACACCACACCAGCTGTAAGAGGACGTTTATAAAAAGTAGAGTAGATTATTTTCTTCTATGGTGACATGTAGGGATTGATTCCAAATCATCAAACTGGTGCACCTCACACCTTCCCTGGTGAGTGGTCTACTCCGATTTGAAAATACTTCATGTTTTTTTTTTTTTTTGTTTTGTTTTGTTTTTTGTTTTTTTTTTTTTTCCTGAGAGGACTTGCAGAGCACTGGCCTTCATCTCTCCTTAAATAAACGGTAGAATGGAACCATGGGACGACCCAGTTATGTTTGCTTCACTGTTTTATTTGGGTGTTTTGATCACTGATCAAAGTTACATACCTATTAATATTACCTGGTTTAATGTTTCTTTATTATTTTAACCACATTAACATATACATTCCGAGAATTCATTTATTTCCTAAGATACTTAACTTACTGGATTATATTTTTACTCTTTAGTAATGTCTCATGGTCCAAGTGTATTTTTTCTACTACCATTTGTAATGTCTCTTTTTCATTTATAATTTTATCTTTGTGGAGTCTATTGTGTGAGCTAAAGATTTGTCAGTTTTATTTTTCTGAAATAATTGCTTGGTTCCATTGATTTTTTTCAATTGTCTTTCTGCTATTATTTTTAACCTTATGACTCTTTCTTTTTATTACGTGAATACCCAATATACATGAAAAAAATGCCACTAAATAATAGGTTGTACTTTATTTGAAAGATATGAATGTCCCTTTAGAGCGCTTAGTTTAGATTTTCACAGATTTTGAAAATAAGTTAGGATTTTCACTCCAACTGCTCTAAAACTTTGGAAAAAAGACACATCCTCTCCCATCATTCATTGCTTAGATTTTTAAAGCCAAGATAGCCGTGTATTATTATAGGAACTATATCTTTATATACCGGAAATACACACTGCTTGCTTATCTAAAAGACTTTCACTCAGTAGTGTATGAATCAACAATAACAACAACAAAATTAAAAACAAGCTGGTTAATGTAGAAGAGCACCAATAGTTGTGTTTGCCCATAACAGACCCAGCAAGGAGAACATAAACCAAGCCTTTGATGCTGTGCTCACTTACGATGTGAAAGCTGGTTACAGAAACCTGTCCACTGATAATCAACATTCTTATATAAATAATGTGAATGTTCTCATAAACCATTAAGAGGTATGCATAAGACTATATGGGTTCTAACTCTATGCGTTATTTTGACATCTTAAGGCTACATGTATCCAGATAAAACATGTTAGCTACACAAAGTTAGCTTCATGATAACATTGCTCAGGTGGTTCCCCAAGTTCTTTTTACATAATAAGTGACAATGTATCTACTGTTTAGTATAACAGGAGGTAGTGTTCTTGAGATTTATAACATAGTTTTAAAAGGAAAGAAATTATATGAATAACCAAAAGATATCTTTCGGCTTCATATTTTGAAGAACAAATAACTTCATTTTCCATATTGGACATATTTCTAATTCAATTAGCCACAATTTCATTGAAACTTCAACCTCTTTACGCTAATTCAGAGTCATTTACTTTGATAATCACTTAAGGCATACGTGTAGGGTAACAAATGATTTTGAGAATTAAATATGGATACATCTTTTTTTTTTTTGCATGTCTCCTTTTGTTTTTAAATTCATGTGTATGTGTCTCTGTGAGTCATGCCTAGAGTATGGAGCAGTTATGAGATATATAATATGAGCCCTGGAAATCAGACTTTGTTCCTTTGCAGGAGTAACACATGCTCTTAAGCAATGAGCTGTTTCTCCAGTTCAGAATCCACCCTATGATGTTTTGATTAATCTGTTGACAAGAATATCAAATGCTACACTACTTTTTTATTTGACAGCAACCATTATAAGATTTTTTTATATAAACTACATGACAGATGGACTTACAAAGATTTTCTCATGTTTGTACGGAAATCTCAGGATAACCATAAAAAAAAAAACTGTTTCAAATAATATTGTACCTCCTCCCCTGTGACACATGTATTTATAGGTGATTTCTCAAGCCTACTATGAGCTCTGCATAACTGTGAACATCTGAAAGTTAGGAGAATTTTCATGGCTGTATTTTATTTGCTGCTAGATGACTTTAGTTGATGAAATTATTCCTCTAGTGCTTCTTATCACTAGATTTGAAAAAGAAAAACTAGACATATCATTTAAGACATACTAGACATGCATATGTGTATATATATATATGTAAATATATAAACATATATATACATATATATATTTTTTCACATACATATTTTAAATTTGTCAAAATATAAAAAGAGGGTGATTTTTCTGTATTTGCAAACTGAGTGCTAAACAGCTATTTTTGCCTTTGTTAAATGTTCTACTTTATAACACATTTTGGAGTATCATGTGCTAGCTATGCAATACTCATTGAATACTGCTGGTAGTCATATTTATGTGCCTCCACATTCCTGAGAGAAGGGCTGTACAAAGAGACACAAAGACCCGGAGAGTTTGCAATGCTGAAATCTAAGTCTGAGGGTAGGACATAGATTGTTGTGATGTACTTTAGGGTGATATGTGAGTAGAACTCATCTGAGTGAAAGATGCATGAGCCCCCACCCTCTTGGCTTGCTGATGACTGGTGCCTGCTTGACTCAAGGAGAGTTTGAACAGGGAGGGTGGTAGAGGCCTGAGTCAAACCCAAATGTTCACTGGGTTCTGTACTAGGCCAGTAAGATGGGGGTGTTTGGGAGGGCTGCATAGGAGGAAAAGACAGAAATTTCTCCTAAAGAGAGGATTTTTTAAATCCACTGTCTTGTACCACTTCAGAGTACTATTGGCCAGTATTGTATTTGTTCCATGCTCACACCCCTTTTTGCAGGGTTGTATATGTAAAACTACTTCATTTTTGTCATACACAAAGTGATTTGTGTTTAAAAGTTGATGCTTTAAATATAAACTTGCCAAGTAGAAAGAAGTATGGGGGACACTCCACTATGTGTTATTTACAAATTTTATTTAATTGGGTCTACGGATAGGGGAAATTTTTGGAAAAATATCCTTTTTCCAAGCAAAGGTGAAAGTGTTCTAGCCGAGATAAAAAGACACTACTAGAGTTAAAGCTGGAAAAGAAAGGCAAGTGCCAAAATAGGGTAGGATAAAAAAAAAAAAAAGAAAAAACAAAGAAAAAACAAACAAAAAAAAAAAAAAAAAAAAAGAATGACATCTGTTTGTAAAAAGTGTCAAATACTAGATGATGCAGTAGGACAGTCCAGAAATTGGTTGTCAGGCAAATATAAGCATGTGAGTTGAAACCCGGGGCATCCACTAAAAGCCAAGCAAGTAAATTCTTGTAAATCCAGTGCTGAGTTGGGGCTGAGGTAGGGGCTGGCTAATCAGCCAGTCTAGCTGAATCCTTGGACCTCAGTTCCCACTCCGAAAACCCTCAAAGCCAGAGGAAGGACCTCCACAAGGAATCGAAGATACCAAAGCTGAGGAGTAAAACATGAGATCAGACGAAAACTAATAAACACTTAGAAAAACAGTGGTCTGCCAATCAAAATGAAGTTCAGTTGTATTCAAAACTTTTGAAAATAAAGGCTTGGGATGACAACACAGCATCAGTTAGCACTGGCCTCTCTCCCAAAGAGCCTGGGTTCAAGCCCTAGCACCCACAAGAAGACTTACAACTTCCATAACTTCAGTTCCTGGATACCCATGCTCTCTTCTGGCCCCCTGGAAACGATAAGCACACAGATGGTGTATAGTTACACGTGCAGGAAAAACATCTGTTCATATATTTTTTTTTTTTAAATGGAAAACTAAATACAGATGTAACTTGATAAATAAATATTCCACGAGGGAACGTAAATGTTCCCAGCTTTTTGTGCTCTTTTTTCTTTCTTCCTTTCCATTTCTATCTTAACAAATACCTATTTGTAAAGAACAAATAACAAAAGCAGCTAAATACAGTTTCATGGATTTGTCCCCTAAGAAACAGAGAGAGGCTCATCTTTAACCCTAAATCAAATGACACCAGTAGACAATGCTGCTGATGGTGCGTGATGCTTTTAGCCTTTATTTCGGCATTACATTAGGGTTCAGCCTTCATTACTTTCTAAAAGGATTTGATTTGCCTGTTGTTCATCGAATTCGCTTACAATCTCTGGAGGCAGACTCTTTGGCCTTTAAAGTATTATTTTCTAAGTCTCCCCACTTACTTAAAATATACCCCTATTTTAAAGCAGCCTAAGTAGATATTTAAGTTTTACAATCTTTGGGAGTCTTTTGTTTTAAATATCTCTGTAAAAAAATAAATAAAATATATAATGGGAATAGAAAATATGAGCTTTAGAATCAGGCCTAACAGGGATGAAACTGATTCCTGCCTGTATGCTTTTCATGCACACACATGAACCTCCAGTGCTTGTTTGGAAGTGTCTATGGCCCAATAATCTTTACAAAGATAATACTTAAGTCTATTGCTCTAACTGATCTTTTTATATTAACTTGTACTTATTAGTATATGTTCATGGGGCTATGACTAAAATTAGTATCTTCTATATTCAAACTCTCACAAAGTATATTAGAAAAAGAAAAAAATTACTAACTATCCAAAAATTATAGAAAAAAATTTATTAACATCTTTTTTACTGTATGTACAGAGGAGGACTGGATGAGGGAGGCAGAGGGGGAGGCAGACTAAGGGAATGGGGGAAGCATGGGGAGGGAAATATGAAGTCCGAATGTAAAATAAATTACTAAATTTAATTTAAAAGTTCAGTATAAAATGCTTACTCCTCTAATCAACATATTAAAGGTTATAAATGTTATTTTTCAAATATGCATTGTTAACATTTATTACTTTGATCTCTTTAAATAGTATTCATAAATGTTTGGCTTTGAAATGTATACCTTTATCTATGACATTTCCCCAAGACCCACACTCACAGCTATAGTGGTATATTATTTATGACTTATTAAAGATGGACTGAGACTTAGAAAAAAGCAAAGTCAGGCTCGAGTTATAGAGATCAGACAGTGGTGATACACACCTTTAATCCTAGGACTCAGGATTAAGAGGAAGATGAATCTCTATGAGTCCAAGACTACCCTGATCTACCCAAGATTGAATCAATCTAAAAAGAGGATTATGGCTCACACCTTTTTAATCCCAGCACTAGAGGGGTATAAAGACAGGAGCAGGTAGTTAATAAGAGTCATTGATTCTCCAGCTTAAGCAGCAGTCTGAGGCTTGGCAAGACTGAGGTAGAGATAAGAAGCTGCTTTTCTGTTGCTCAGCTTGAAGTTTCAACCCCTATATCAGACTCTTGGATCTTTTAATAATTCATGTTACACACAGCTACAATTGGAATCTTGACTGTCTCATAGTCAACTCAAATTAGGGATGAAAAACCTTTCTTAATGTTGTTCTTAATCTTGTTTCTTTAACCATTTCTAGTTATCTAGAAATGAAACTATTGTGCCTTAATTTGGGTGAGATTATCTAGAAGTTACCCTCGATTCCCTAATTCTTATTTCTCTCACACCACGGTCACTAGGAGCTCACTTGCCTTCCTACCAGCCCAGCCGTTCATCCACCCTATTGTTCATCCAGGCTCGATGTCCTACCCTGCCCTCTGTTTTTCATTTCAATAGCCTTGGAGCTTCCAAAATTTTCTCCTCAGTGCAGCTAGGGTACCATGTTGTTTTCCAGAGAAAACAAAGTAAAGTGAACATTGCAACGGAAAACAGAACTTTCCAGATACCTAAAGCAGTGCCTATGAGCAAGTGTAGAGAAGCTACTGTTTTCTGAGGCCTTTTTGTTTCCGGAGAAATTTCTGTTAGTTCTTCTGAATTATCCTAGTTACTTTTTGCAAGATCATCCAGTTTAACCTTGAACTGTGAAAGGAACTATTAGAGATTTTATAAGAACAATTGATACCATATATATATATGTATGTATGTATGTATGTATGTGTGTATGTATGTATGTATATATATCATTTATTTATACAGGATTATACTACAAACAACTCTGGGTCCAGCATCCATGAACTCAGTCAATCATGAACTGAAGATACGTGGAGAAATTAAATTTTGCTAAATACAAGCAAATTTCCTTTCTTGTCCTGTTCCCTAAAGCAATATAGTACAAGCAAGCATTTTGCATAGAATGAACATTGTGTTAGGCATTAAACATAGTCTTCAGGCTATTTAAAAGTACTACAGGGAATGAATGCACACAGGTTACTTCGAATCCAAAGCTTCATTACCTAAGGGACTTGAGCATCTGCAGATTTTTGGTTTCCGTGGGGATATACGGAATGCAATCCCCTGTGCCTTCCCACAGACTAATATGTTTACGAGCCCATCTGTCTCACCACCATCCCCTAACGCTGTTTCCTCCTCATTGAGAGCCCGTGGAGGTGGGAGTACTATAAATATTTTCTGTTTATAGAAAAACACACCCACAACAATTTTGGTAAAATAGTTTCATCTTGCTGATATCTGGATCTTGGCAAAAAAACCTCCCTTCTGAAACAGATCCTGCAGTTGCCATACATGTTCAGGAAAGAGCCTGTCACGTGTTATACTCAGTGGGCTGCAAGAATGAACTTGAGAAGGACATAATGGTTGCTGAGTAGGAACTGGCATCTGGGGCTAAAATGACTCAAGTGTGGAATATGTGTTGACCAGAGAAGGAGGACCCGCAGTCTGTGTGTGTGGCATCTCAGGGAGATTAGAGCTCACCCAATAGATGGCTGAGTCATGGGAAGATTAGAGAGCTCCTAATAGCTGAGTGAATCCATAATAGATATGTTTGCTCTACTTTACTATATTGGCCTTGAGAATAATCCTATTTCTATTTTCTCCCCTAAAAAAGAAAAATGGAATTAAAGTATAGTCTTCAAGCCCTCTAAATGACCCTATCACAGGCCAAATGCACAAATATAAAAATTGCGACTACACAGTAATTTTCAATAACAGAGTCTGTCAGAATTGTCGTGTTCTTTCTTTGGAAAGTAGACTCATCTTGTGTTCATTGGAAATACATCAGCTAATATATTTCCCTTATATCCTTGCATAGATCATCGACAATATCATATTACTTCATGCACGATGGCATATTTAAATTTTGTGTATAAAATTTGCAAGCATCAATTGACAGCATAATTGTACTTATTACATGTGGATTAGCATATGGCTTTCTATACATTTTCTGCTGATATGCTATTGTGATACAGAAGGTATATGCTTGCTAATCTTTCCTTTCCTGTTGATGTCTTTTAGAATAACACCTTCAATCCAGAAGATAATGAGACTCCAGTCAAGGAGTCATAGAGGCAGGTGGCCTCAAATATTATTTACAGCTCTAATTATCCTGCTGATAAAAAGATAAACTGTATTAAGTTGGCAGTTAGAACATTTACATTTTGAATGACCTTCTAACCCATTTCCTTTCTTAACTGAGCAAAATAATAAGGTAAAATTACCAGATGGAAACTAGATTTTTCTTTTGACACATCTATCACATTCCAGTTTGAATTTCATTTAATGTTAGCCATTTCATTAGAAACTGCCGTATATGGTAAATATTATCAAGTAATCAGTGGCATCTGATTTCTTAGACTTCACTTAAATATCATATACAAACAGACAAGTTTCATGACTCTTGGGAAACAGAAACATGCCAGAAGCATGTCTTGTCCCTCCTGGACTATCAAGGAAATCCTCTCTCATCCCCAGTATTCATAAACCCTGCTCACTTCCTCTACTGATCAGATTAGCCTATTTCTAAGAAAGAGACTGTTCCCTTTCTCAGGGTGATGTGATAATTCAGGAGGATCACCCTTAGGTCATGAAAATCTTAAAACTGAGGTCTAAAGCAGGGTCCATTTCTTAGTTTTGTCTGCTCTGATTATTAGAAATTAGGTATGAGCCAAGGCTGTGTCATAGGTAATGACCAGAGACTTAATTTTTGAGAGAATATGAAGTCAGAATATGAAGGCTAATAATGAACACAGACATACAGGCATCTTCTTGAGTGAGAATACACACTGAATAGGAATGAAGCCAAAAATAACATCTGGGGAAAAATGTGGAAACTCTTACAGAAGTTTTAGATTTTTGCAGTTTGGGTATCAGACTGCAGATTAACATGTATGTACTGAATAGTCAGAAGAATGGCTTAAGCATTGAGCAGCATACAAGTATTGTCCTGGAGCTAACTAGGCATGGGGAAAAAAAAAAAAAAACACCTATACCAACTGAGCCAACCTTGCCAGCCCTCTTTGTTAATTTATTGATGTTTTTATCTGTCCTTTTCATTTTGTTGGTTGGTTGTTCTAGTCTGTTTTTTTTTTTTTCTTCTTTCTTTTTTTTTGGTGGTGGTGATGGTGTTTTTGTTTGTTTGTTTTTACTTTTAATTGATTCCTTATGGATTTCATACCAACATCCCAATCTTATGCATATTCCCACCCCCATGCTTCTGCCCGTCTGCCCTTGCAACCTCACCTCCAAAACAAAATTTAAAAGTAACCTCTCCCCTCCCCAAAAAAGCAGAAAAATAAATAAATAAATAATAAATAAAAGGAAATCTTGACATGGAAGATGGAGTGTGGCCCAGTGAGTCACACAATATACCGTTTGTCCATATATTTTTACTTGCAGTGTTAATTGAAATGAGTGGTCGGTGTGGTTCCAGGCCTCTGGCTTCTGCTATACCTTTGATCCTGGGCCCTCACAGGGGCAACTCTTGGAAGTCCTATTGTTGCCCTGTGTCAACGGAGATCCTATAGTTTTGGATCTGCAGGTTGGACTCTTCACATGCTCCAGCAGTTTATAGATGAGGTGGGTATCGGGGGTGAGTACTGTTTCTTGGCCTGGGTGGTAGTAGCTGGGCTGATCAGCCTGGCAGATTTGCCCCCATGGTCACCAGGAAGGCCAGCTCTCCAGCACTGCCCTGGCTAGCTCCAGTTCCTCTGCTCTCACATCCTCAGGTCCAGCTCACCTGCAGTCACAGCATCAGGGCCAGCTCTGCTGTTTTGCCCAGGCGAGATGCAGGACCTGCTCTGTGGATTGCTGTCGTTGGTGAGGGACACGGCCAGCTCTTCCTTTTCTTGTGACCCAGCTCGGGTCTTCTGCCTGTCACAGTGGCAAGCAGGAAAGGGGGTAGATGGGCAGGCAACAGGACGTTATTTCCATTATACATCAGGACTGCGTGGAAACCGGAGGTCTGAGCTGCCACGTGGATACATGTTAGCATTTGGCCACCATGACATCCTGGCCCAGACCATTTCCAAGGACCAAGTCTGGGTTCGTGGTCCTACTGCAGCCTGAGTCTGTGCCCTATGTTGCCACTAATGGCCGGGCACATTGATTCCCAGGATCCAGGCATCCATCCACCTCTGACCTTCTTGGTGCCCAAGGGCTGTGCTGCTGCTGGGCCAATACAAACCTGAGAAACATGCGCTGTCACCCCTGGATCATGGTATTATTTGTACCTGAAATGTGGCCAGGACCATGACTGGGTCCGTGGTCCAGCCACAGACAGGACTTGTGCTGATGTCCAAGGTCCCCATTCCCTTCAGAGGCAGCGAGGATGCCCGGGTTCTGGACCCACATCTGAGACCATGTGGGGGTTCGAGCGCCATGTTGCTGTTGGCTCCATGCCCATCTGAGTGACCTGCGCTGCCGCCCTGGGGTCACTAGTGTCATCAGTGCCTGGGCTGCTGCTGAGGGGCTATGTCTGTGTCTGTAGCCTGTAGCCTTGCAGCAACCACAGTCTGTGATTATGCCTATAGCTCCTTTTTTTGTTCTGTTCTGTTTGATGTTTGTCTGCTTGCTGTTAACAGGGGAGGAATAACCTGAAACTACTACGATCATCTTAACAATGCCAATGAGTGGGCAGCTACCTGTGGAGCATGTGGGAAATTACCTTAAATTAACTACATACAAAATTCAGACTTCACTGGTAACATACACAAAAGAAAGAAAACTGTTGTGTTAATCTGTGGACTGGCGCATATGAGGCTGCCTCCCTCCAAACATAGGGCATAATTTCCTGGAAGCAGGCATGCTTACCACCAAGTCATGAACCCTGCGTCCCAGGTGGCATTTATAAATATAAGAGACTAGCATGTCACAGCAGGTGAGGCTCCTGCAAAGGGTCAGAGTTCAATTCCTACGACCACCAGGGAAATCGTATAACCAAGCAGTAATCCAGCTCTAGGAGATCCAACACTACCCTCTGTTGTCTTCCAGGAGCATCTGTGTACACATTGGACGGACACACACACACACACACACATACACACACACACACCTACACACACACACACACACACACACACACACTCACTCACTCAAAAGAAAATCACTTTTAAAAATAAAATGCAGAAATCTAGCAGATGCCAATGGGCTAGAAGTTGCAATAGCCCCTCCTTCAGTCAGGAGAGTCACTCAGGAGCAGGCTGGGCTTACACAGCAGCATCACTGATATAACACAGAACTATTATATAGCATGTAGGTTTATCTGTTTTCTCCACATACAGGACAACAATGTTGTGAACATTAAAAGAGTATTACATTTTTGATTTCCCACGTGATAAAAATCTTCATTAAATGAAGAATATTTTGGCCTTTTGTCCAAATTAATTAGGTATTCAGAGTGTATATGAGAGTGAGTATAATAAGAGATGGCTATGGAAATTCTGTAAGGACCCTCAATGGCTGACACTTAGAAGTTCTCTGTGCATATTTTCTGGGATGATTGAGCTAGAGCAGTTATTCATAGTGAACATGGAAATGGCAAAACACATTAATAATAAGAATTATGTGTGGCTGAGTCTTAAGTATAAATAATAATACCCTTTTGTTAAAAAATAGGTGAACAAAAACTTACATGATAAATCATTTGAGAAAATAAAGCACCCTTGGATAGTATTTGTTCTACATGTCTGGAGACATGAGTTCAAATCCCAGAAGGCAAATAAAAGCTGGGTTTATTGGTACACAAGTCTACCATCCCAGTGTGTCTGTGCAAAGATGGACACAGAAGAATCCATGCAAAGTACAGGCCATCTAGATAAAAACATAAATAATTAATTGTATTTAAAACAAACTCAATAGTAGTATAAATGATTTTATCATATTATGGTATTCATTTTAATTTTATTTATAAAGTTAAAAACACAGCTATTCCTTTTATGCCATATTAACTTATCCTACAAAATAATTCTGATTATCTGGAAGTTTTTCAAGTATCTAATAAATATATGTTATTTCCTTAGTAACAATCTATTCCTTTGCTAGTGAGATTAATTGAAATATCAGTTTTGAAGTTCACAATGACCTCTAACTTTTAGATCTTTTCTTTAATATCATCACTTAGGGAAATATGCACACAAATAATACTATCTCTCGTGACCAGGATGGATATAGGATATTCTTTAAAATAGGATTACATATAATTCAAACTGTTTAGAAAATAAGTAAAAGTTAGAAGATATGTACCCATTCAACATTTTAGATTTAGTTGCTATCATGTTATATTATCATTATATTAGTTTACATAGTGCATGCATACACAGCAACTCTAAAAGTGGTGAGTATAAACAACATGCAATAATATGCATGTGACTGAAGAGAATGCTGGTTTCTTCTCTCTGGCCCAAGGTTCCTCCTGTGTTTACAGCTGAGGCTTCTTTCCAGACTAAGAAGTTGACCAGACACAGCTTTGAGCAAGATTTCAGGTTTCGCACTGATATCTTTGATGTTAGCTTTTGTGTAGGATGACAGGTGTGGGTCTAGTTTCATTCTATATGCAAGCAAACATTTCCCCAACCTTATTTGTTGAAAATGCTATCTTTATTCCAGTTTCTCCTTGGCATCTTTGTTAGGTATCACATGGTTGTACTTACTTGTACTAGTGTATGGGCCTTCTGTTTTGTTTCATTGGTCTACCTGTCTTGTTTTTGAGGCCAGCGCCATGCAATTTTTGTTACTAGGTTCTATAATTTATGTTGAAATCTGTGCTGGTAATCCTTCCAGAACTGTGGTTGGATTTTTGTTTATTTGTTTGTTTGTTTTTCTCTGAAAGTTGTTCTGGCTGCCCAGGGTCTTATTAAATATTAGGTTTTGTTGTTGTTGTTTGTTTTCTTCTATGTCTGTCAGAAGAATGCTGTGGGAAGTTTTATTGAAATTGCATCAAACCTATGAATTGCTTGTGACAGAATAGTGTTCCCCCCCCCACACAATATTAATTCTCCTAATCTATCAAGGAAGTATTGCAATTTTTCTAGTGTCTTTTTCAATGTCTTTTCAGAGATTTAAAATTTTCACGATAGAAATCTTAGACCTCTCCTAAGTTAGGTTTATCTCTAGATATATTTTTAAGGCTCCTGTGAATAACAGTGATCATTTTCTTGATGTGTTTCTTGTTGGGGCATAAAAAGGGAGGCTACAGGTATTTTAAAGTTGCTTTTGTATCTTGCCTCATTACTAAAATTGGTAATAATTGCTTTAAAAAAGTTAGTGGAACTTTGAATATCTTATGTATAAAATCATATCATGTGTAAACATAGATAATTCTATGTTTCCTTGTTTCTTTTGTTTTACTTGCTGCGTTTTCTTTTTTTTTTTTTTTTTTTTTTTTTGTATTGTACTAATAACCCTCATGGTATCTCTAAAACTAGAATCCATAAAATAGTAGCTATAAAGAAGACATGACTTAAGTCCACAGTGGTCTACATTGTTGTGTCTGAACTAAATGTGCAAGGAGTGAGAATTGCAACAAAAAGTTTAGCCAGTATCAGGGACTGCTTAAACATGATTGCTTCAGTTATGCTGGGAGCATGGCAAACTTATGTTTAAAATACACTGATGGTTTGAAAATTGCAAATTTGCATAATTATTCCCTGGGCTATATATCCCTAAGAAATGTATATGCATATAAATGCTTTAAAATGGACATGCTCATGGCAGTATACCATCCAGAGTAGCTCTGAGCTGGGTATGCATATGCCCATCATTCAAAAAGACAAAGAAAATGAATTTCATATAATAGTGCACTTAAAGTAAAGAAAGGAAGCAAGCAATATCTTTGTGATAGCCACCCTCCTTAGTACATCCCTGAAAAAATAATGCTGGCAGATACAAGAGGTGTCCGATTTGGGGAACGGAAACAGAGAGAACTTAAGAGATTCTAGAGATGGTTCCTTTGTATGCCTGGCAATATGACTGAAGACTGTATCTATCTAGATATCTCTTATATATCAATCACCTGTCCATTTATATATAAATAAATATGCGAAGATTCAGGAACAAAATGTAAAAGCCCCTAGTGTTATGCATACTTAGAGCCACAATATCAGCATCACATTATATATAAAGTGAACCTATGTTACATAAGTATTTGTAACCATTACCTATTTTTAAACACAGTACGGATAATGAGCATCTCAATTTAATACTGACCTTAGAACAGATTATGAAGTTATGTGCTCAGGTTTGGAACTAGTCAAAAACTTTTTACATTATGATCTAGTTAGTTATTGCATTAGTTATTTTTAACAACCATATATAAGTCACAATTTTGTAATCAGGTCTTCTATGCCTCAAATAATTTACAAAAAAAATTATCAAAAATGAGAGTATGCAAGATGAAGGCCTGTACACTGCCATTGGGAAATCTCTCGTCAGGTTGAGAGGGTCATTAATCGACATATTTGGGCCATGATTGCTCATCATTTTTTCAGGACGACTAAATCTGTGCCTTCCAGCTCACATTTAACCACTGTACACTATCAGGGATTTTGCTGAATGCTTTGTCCGGGTTTGGACTGGGGATAGGTCTGTGGAAGCCTCTCTGTGCTATAGAACAAGGACTGAGCTTTGAAGTTGTTGTAGTCCACTGCAGCCACCTCTGCTCCTGCCATGGCACTGTGCTTTTATCTCTGTCTCCTTTTTCTTCCAGTTATCTGGAACACACAGGCAAGATATGGAAGAAGTGCTTTTGTGTCCCCTATTTTGCAAATTCACTGGTCCTTCCTTTTCAATATTTATGGCTTGGGTCCATGATTCTGCTGTGTTGCCTACCTTTGCTTTTCTTGCAGAAGCTTTGATAAATATTCAAAGAAGCTAAGATTGTGTTTTATGAATAATGTCAGTCCTCTGAGATGTATTCTGGATTTAATTGCATCCAAAAAGCTAATGCAGCCACCTCTCTCTCCTACAACATGCCAACTGTCTAGGGAGGTAGCTTCCTGTCCTCAGTTGTCACTTTTGTTGCTCCCAGGGTTTTTTAAAAACGTGTTCTTGTTATAGCCAACTAAAACAGGAGAGAAGCAGTCTTTCGTTTTGCCATGTAATCATATCCAACATTCCTACATAGTCTTCCTGATCTTCTACCTTAAAAATAGCTGTCATCTCCTTTCCTCGTATGACTTCACACACACCTCATTAAGTAGTCAGTATTTGGGAGGAGGGAGTTTATGAGAGAGGGCAGTCAAGATCACGAAGGGGAAACCCACAGCGACAGCTGACCAGAGCTAGTGGGAGCTTACGGACTATGGACTGACAGCTGGCAGGACTGCATGGGACTGACCTAGGCCTTCTGCATCTGGTGACAGTTGTGTGAGCGACTTGGTCTGTTTGTGGATCTCCTGGCAGTGGAACCAGGCTCTATCCTTGGTGTACGAGTTGGGGTTTTTTCAGAGCCATTTCCCTATGGAGGGATGCCTAGCTCGACCTTGAAAAGGGGGGAAGGGGCTTCGTCCCCGCCTCTACTTGAAGTGCCTGGCTTTGTGGACCCCCATGGGAGGCCTGACCATTTCTGAGGAGTGGGGTGGGGAATGGGGTGGGGGAGAGGTTGGGGGAGTGGGAGGAGAAACTGGTTGGTGTGTAAAATGAGTAAAGCATCTGTAACTGAAGAAAATCTTTGCCAATAGTTTAGGAATGGCTACAGGCATGCGGCTCTGTCACATTTGTGGCACCCTTTGTATAGACTCAGCCCACTCCCCTGGCTACTGTGAAAACAATCTGTTCTCAATTGAGGTCTGCTTACCCACCTCCTCAGAGATCTTCACAGCTATGTGAATCTTGCTGTAAATAGAGCCTGAAGTTCATTAACAAGCTCCTGCAGCACATCCGAAGATGTCTCTTCTGTTTGCTGTTCCTCAGTGTGCGAACTCTCAATTATCTCCTTCCACGTTCAGTTTCTCTAAAATGTCACACTTGACTCATTTTTCTTCTGACTTGCCTCCATTTGCATACGACACTACTAATGTGCCCAAACCAGGTAATGTTTCCAACACCGAGAAGACTCTTCTAAGTGTATGCTTTAACATTGAGAAACAGTTTGCCTCTATTTAAATGTTGATATACTACTCCCCCATCTGTGTGGTTAGGTGTTTTTTGCCAACTTGATGCCATCAAGGTTTGTCTGGAAAGAGGGTGGATTAAATTTAGAAAGTGCCTCCAACATAATGTCATGTAGGTAAGCCGTGGGGCAATTTCCTGGTTAGTAATGGATGAAGGAGAGCCTAGTCCACTGTGGGCATGTGGTCCTGGGCTATGAACAAGCTGAGAGGGAGCCAGGCAGCAGTGTTCCTCAAAGGTTTCTGCTTCAGATGCTGCCTCCAGGTTGATGTCTTAAGTTCCTCCGTGATGACCTTTGACCAGGATGTGTCTGTCAGTCAAGTAAACACTGTCCTCCCCAGGTTGCTTTAGGTCAGGGTTACTGTCTCACAGAAGTGGAAACACATTAAGATAAAGTTTCAGCATGTGTGTTGCTACCAGGAATTTTTCCCCTCCTGGTGTTTCTTCGGATTTCTGAGACTCTTTAATTTAAAAATAATAAAAAAAAATCTCTTATTGTCTGCCTACAAACACTGTATTGCTTTCTGATATATCTCATAACTTTTGCTACTTATAATGGATGATATTTTCCGTGTGTATATTTGAGAAGTTAAAATGCGCTTCTTTGTCCACTGCCCTTGATAACTGATATACTGTGAAGTTAATTTGACTTGCGTCATTCATTTTTTTCCCCTATTTTTATTTGGATTTCTGCTTTTAATGTTCTTGCTTTTATGCACACAAACACTCACAAACATGTATATAAAATACCAGTCTCTTTCTCTATCTTTTCCCATCCTCCCTTCTCCCCCCACCCCGCATTGCTCTTCCTTACAAACCAAACAAAAAACATAACAAAACAAAAACAAACAAAAATAACAACAGCAACAAAAAATAATCTTACATTGCTGGCCCACTGCTTTTATCTGCCAATATTATCAGGAAATTTTAAGTTCAGTCATCTACCAATGGGGTTTTATTTCAAGAAATGTGTCTGTTTCTATCGTCTAGAGCAAGTAGCCTACTAGAAGCCAGATTGCTAAGTGAGTAACAGGCTTTTTCTCGCTCTTTCAGAAAACATACTAACTCTGGGCTGTGCTTGATCTCTGGCATTGGCTCAGGCACCCTGACTATGAAGCACATAGTTAACTCATTCACGAATGTTCTTTGAGGGCTGAGAATTGTTCTACCTTAGTGTGCACCAGCCCCTAACTCAGCAGGCCTCAGCATCAGCCCTACTGAATTCTTTGTATGTTCATTACATTTCTTGTGCATGGAGATGCTTATCTTGTTTTTTGATCCTGGCTATGTCTTTCCAATTTTCTTTTTATCTATCTTATCAAAACTATAGTATTTTTAGAGCAAAAAGGATACCTCAAAGCCTGAACTCATAATGCTATCTTGCCTGGAGACTCCTTTTCAATTTATTCTTTCATCTGATACATATTTCTTGGCCAGTTATTAAAGGTTGTTCTAGACTTAATTGGAAAAAAAAATTCACTGTTTTCTCCTAAATTAGAAACTAGATTTATATAGACTCTGGTGATGTCACAGACACCAATGTGAGTGTCCCATATGCTCTGGACTTATTAACCACTGGCAAAGCTTCTTCATGCCCTCGATCTTTCTGTTAGTTCCTGACTCCTCTCCAAGGTACTGACTTACAAACAGAAAAGCAAGAGTATCCATAGTCACGTGAGTTCAGAAGGTTAACATCATCTGAACTAGTTACTTCACTGTCAACTTGATACAAGTGTGGGTCATCTGGGAAGAGTGTACCTTGACTAAGAAAGTGTCACATTGCCCAGGGGCCAAGTCTGTCTGTCATTTTCTTGATTAATGATTGATATAGGATAGTCCAGTTCTCTGTGGGTGGTGCCCCAGGATACCATTTATTCAGATTACTGATTTTAAACATTTCTCCAGGTTCTCTAGCATAATTAATCATTCAATCCTAATAAAATAAAGGTGTGGATTACAAACTCTGTGTGTTTTTAGTATAAAAATATGTACATACACACACGCACACACACGGTTGGGGGAGATTGAGACAGAGAGAGAACAGCTGAAAGCTAGAGGGCGGGGCAACACAAAAATAGAGTGTAAGAGACCCAAACGCTTATTGAAGGCACATTGGAAGTTATATAGAAAGCACATGCGTTGTAATGCACTCCAGCACTGTACCAATTACTTAGGAGTCAGACAAAAGTTTTTGAAGTCATCTTATATACCAAAACCTCACGACCATTCACCATCAGCCTCTCTGCCTCCTCTCTTTCTTACCTCTCTTTCATTTACTCACTTTCTTTAATCCATCCGTATTCACTGGGATCAGTTCTGGCCTGTTAAGATGCCACAAGAGGATGATGAGGGCACAGGGCAGACACTTCTTCCTTTCTACATGCTGTTTTAGGGACTTTTTGTGATCTAAATGGTATCATTCCTAATCTGCGGATCAACAGAGGTTACAAGTTTCACAAGTCAAATAAACAAAGTAATCAACTTCCCCAAATTGCATGCTTGATAGATCAAAGAAAAATGAGAAACTTGATATTGACCTTTCCACAATGTTTTTTGGGAAACCAACTTTTGCTTTCATTGAGTTAATCACCCCATCTCTCTACATTTGCTTTTATAAAAACAAGTTTTACTTTCCTTTGCGTTTCTTGAGATATTTGTGCAGCATTTAAAGTTGACAATAAATTTCTTCTTGTTAAAGTAATGAAATAAATTGGGCTGAGTAGCTGTGTGTTAATTGCCTAGTTACAGAAAAACAATGCAGCAAAAAAAATGGCTAAATAAAGAAAATTTATTTTGGAGTATTCATTAGCAAGTCACAGGAAAAAGGGCTTTCACTAATCAATGGAACATATTGCTACCTCTAAGTTCTTTGTATTAATTGGTTGTTGATTTCATTGGCAAAATTGTTCTATTGCTTTGGGAAATATATAGACAGAACTTTCATAATGCAATTAGCAATGCATTTTTTTCAAGGCTTGATATGCTGCAGCTAATAAGAAAATGTAGCTGGATATATGTCTGTAAATCTAGACTTGGGAAGTAGTCCCAGGGAGGTTGTCCTTTCAAGGTGAATGAGTCTAAGCTACATATTCAGTTTGAAACCACATGGGCTACATAACACCCTTCCTCGAAATCCTCCATTTAAAAAGGAAACAAACCTATCTTCTGATTGAGCACATTGTCATTCTACAATTTTACCTGAGGCTCGTCCACAAACTTATTTTACAGAATTCTAGATATAGGTAGGTGATCCACGGCCATAAAAATATAACAACTAAACCAGGATTGAGAGTCAGCAAGTAGGTAACACACAAGTTATAAACCCAGAGCAAGCAACCAAGTGGTGATTAGCAGATATCAAAGATATGGTCATATTTGGCTTTGGCAAGTGTTGGAGATGAATACCTGAGGAAGAGGAAGGAATTATGCAGAAAATATTGATGCCAGGAGTGGCCCAATCTTAATGAAGATGCCCACCAATCCTGCAGAGACACCTGAGACACAAGCTTAACAAAGCTTCAGTAAGTCAGAGCAGGTACTAGCCCTTGATGGCCCCAGGAAAAACTGTCACACCATTTGAACATTACAAGGAAAGTACAATAACTTGGGTAACTTTTTTTTTTCTTTATGTGCTCTTCAAGGAGTTCCTAAAGAGCAATTACCGCAAAATTCTGTCTTCTGCAGGGTGCCCAGCATCTAAGCAAGTGTGCTCCCCAGGCATAAGGGAGGCCTGGAGGGCTCCTCAGAGCATTCACAGTATGAAACACCATGGGAAGAGAGCATTCTGATACTGCAGTTAAAAAAAATGCCTAGTTAAGTTGAGGGAGGACATGTGGATGTGTGGGCGATACGTTCTGGGTGTGTCTCTTATGCATGGTAACTTGGAAACAAACAGGAGAGAGGAACTTTTGTCCAGTTATCATCCTCATACCATCAATGACCAATGTATTTCCCAGTAACTCCAGTCTCTTAAAGTAACAATCAGAATCACTAGCAGCACAGGATAGTGCATAGACCTCAAACACAAGGCTCTTTGAGAATGTTTAGCATTCCAAGGACAGTTGGGTCAAATCCTCTATGAAGCCAGATTAGTCATCTTCTAATTTCAGATATATGCGTCCTAAAGTTTCCATTATGTTCTCTTTGAATGATTTCTTTTTTAATTTCTGTAATATTTCTACTTGCTTCTTTAATATTTATGTGTTTTCTTTAAAACAGCAGGACTATTCTTGATCATTGATAAGTTTTTATCAGATAATTATTACCATATGTGTTATTTTGAGATCCATTTCTGCATAGTGGTTTTCCTCTACTCTTATTTTCCTGCTACTCCAAAGACTTAGAGAGTTTTTAATTTAGAATGAGCATTATACACGTTATTGTTGTTGGTTTTTTTTAATTTCCATGGCCTAACTTGGCTTAGAGTTGATTTATGTTTGCGCAAGTAGTTTATTTATGTGTTAAACTGACTTTCAATAACCCCTGTTCAAGTATAATGACTACCCCTTATTCCATCACCATCATTGCCAATTAACTATGCCATCCCTACTTCTAATGGATGGACTTCTTGGGATGGCTACTGCATGACTAGTATCGTTCAATAAGAACTGTCAGTCTGACCTAGTCTCCACCCTGTGCAGCATCTGGGTGTTTATCTTCTAATTCTATGCTCATTTATCTAATCCTATGGAGCCATGGCCTGAAAAGATACATTTGATCTGCCATACAGACATCATTAATGCCCACATGGATTTTCAATTGTCATTTTCTACAAAGCTGCTTCCTTTATGGGACTCTGCCCTGCATTTTCAAGCTTCTGCGGTAGCTTCAAACTCTCTGCTGCCTCTGCCCTCTGCCCCAGTGACACCCCTCTACCCACATTGGATCTTTTCATGGCATGACCTGGAAGTGAATCATGCCCAAATGTGGAAACTAGCATAGCTCACCTCACTTACCATCCTCTTATATGGGTCAGATTCCAGTCCTCAAAGTAGTTACTACATATTTGTTAAATTGTCTTAGTTGCTTAGAAAGCTCTTTGACTATTATTTAAAGCAATGTTGTTTGTGTGTGTGTATAAATTAACACTGTTAAAAGCATACTGAACCTCTGTCAATTGTCAGAATAGATTATATTCCCAGTCTTTAAATCCTTTACTTTTAAATGACAAATATATTTTGATATGCTCTGTCTTGGATAGCTTGTTAATTTTTTCATCGATTATTCTTCTTAGTATCTCTAACTACTAAGACATCTGCCATATTTTCTGTCATTTATTTGTGGGCAGGCATAGGTATCTCCAGAATTTGAATCTTAATCTCCATTAAATCTATTTGACTCTAGAATTCTCTTTTCTTGCTATTTGATGATCAAGTATCATATTTTATCACAGACATTTAATTTTGTCTAGTGCCTCAAACAATTTATATAAGTATTTGGTTATCAAATAACATTGGCTTTTATCAAGTAACATTTTACCTTACTAATATAGAATGGCTCATTTCTAACATATTTCATATCTCATTAGTCCGAAACTTTAATACATAATTACAATTTATTTTAAGAAACAGGGCATCTATAGGCTTTGACTCTGAAATTCTTTAAGCAAAACATATTTGAAGGTTGCATGTAACTGAGTTTTGTTTCATTTATAATTTACTAAACGATGAAACCTCACATGAGGGGGGAAGGAAAATCATAACCACATATTTTTTCCTTATGGTTTTAACAGAAGGGTTCATGGTAAATTGGTCAACCCTCAGTCAATTAGACTTTGACATGTACTAATAAGATCTAATTGAGGAATTATGAAGACATTTGCTCAGGAGAAAATGAGCACATAATTACACCATAAAGGGGTTATAGAATCAATGTTACCCAGTTGGAAGAATATTAGGTGAAGTCCCAACAGCATCCATAAAGGACACTTCACAATACAGCACTGAAAAGGCCAATTAAGATATGCAGAATATTCCATTTTTAATTGTAAGAGTTCAACTTTAAACTTCCATTTCCCCCCCTTTACCTCTGCCCGTTTCAGGTGCTGGGGGATGGTCTCCATCCGACAGTGACCACTATCAGTGGCTTCAGGTTGATTTTGGCAATCGGAAGCAGATCAGTGCCATCGCAACCCAAGGAAGGTATAGCAGTTCCGACTGGGTGACACAGTATCGGATGCTCTACAGTGACACAGGGAGAAACTGGAAACCCTATCATCAAGACGGGAATATCTGGGTGAGTCACTGTCAGAAATACAAAAAGATGCAGAATGGAATGCAAAATGTGGGAAAATGGGGGAGGACTTGCACGGCCTGCTCATAGTTGGAAATATTTATTTGTGAAACTATGGGAAGGATACTAATTGACCAACTAACTAATTTGGCTTTGTTCATTAAGGAATATTTTCTTGGGCTGCAATGCAAACCCAGTGCTTAGATCGGGGGGGGGGGGTTCTTCTATCTTGAAAAAGCATTTAAATTACCTGAAGAACTGTTAATATATAAAGACACCATCCACATCTGGACCAATCAGGATCATGTCCATAGAAAATCCAATTAAAGCATGGTATTTCAAACCATCATTACAGACCTATGTGAACTTTTATTGGTCTATGGTGAAAATATATACAATTTGATCCACATACTCTGAAAATATCTCAGTTGATTATAGAGCTATATTTTCAACCAAATTGTCATTGTATTTGAATAATTACTTGCCACTAAGTTACATGAGTTATTTTATTTTAAAAAACTTTATTGTTTAAAGTCTACAATAAAAAAATCAAGTAAAATAATGAGTCTAAAACAGAAGGAAAAGGTAGACAACTGGCTCACAATATTAGCCTGAGAAGCGGATACTTTCAACCTATCAGTGTTCATTTATTGGAAATAGGTATTATATTTGAAAGCCCAAAATGTTCATGTGAGTTTCTAGAGATCATAATTTACTAGATTTGGCAGCCATTTCCACATGAGTAGCCAATGATGGCAACCATAGTGTGAAATAAACACATGATCCCTAGATGATAAAAAAAAAAATTTCTCCCAAAGGATTGTAGATATAATTCATCTCAGGTCATAGCTATGCATCAATAATACCTATGTATAGAAATACATAACTTGTTGGAAAGGGAAAATATTGCTTTAATGAGAAGGTTTTATTGCATGCTGAAAATTAGCCAAAGCCTCAAGCATAAGTTTTAAAAGGTGATTCTCAACCACCAACTGAAAATAAAAGAAAATATCTGTACTAATCTACTTGCATATGCATTGAAACAATAATAAAAAAGGGCTAGGTTACTGTAGCTATATTAGAGCCTTGATTTACTTTGAAGGTGAATAGCAGTCAAAGTTAGTTACAATATGACTGGATGCAGATATGTTTAAAAGGTAAGATAACTTGGGCTCCTCTTGTGATACATAAAAAATAGGAATGGTTGCTCCAAGGAAAACACTCTGAAAACAGCTCATGTGGAGAAGGTAGACTTGTGTGTTCAAAGAGTTCGTAGCCCTTTCTGATGCTGATAAAGCATGTTCCTCTGTGATCTTCTCCCGTTCCGGTATTAGCTTTATCCCTTCCTTTCATGTTTCTCAATTGATGAGTGATGAGTAATAAGTGATGGTTTCTAGAAGGTTCTGTATGAGCTAATAATGAAACTCCAAAATTACCAATAAGGTTAAGCCATAATATAAATATTGGGAAATACATTTAACTGCTAGTAAGCATTCCACATAATTAATAATCTATGACAGAAATGTTTGAATTCATGCTAATATCAAGAATAATGACTAATAAAAGTTAATTTGCTTCTAACCATCTTCTCAACTACTTTGCAGCTGTACTTTAAACATTAAGTGATGGAGTCTTAACTCTTACGATATCAACAAATATATCTAGGCTTAAGTTTAGGAGTGATGATAATTAAATGTTAGATTTTTATTGTAATCTTTTTCTGCTTAATATAATGTAAGTTGAACTATAAAGAAAGCTTAGACAAAGTTGACAGGTCTTTTGGCTGACTAATGGTTCCAAGATGAAATATTCAGGTAGTCAGAAGATTTCGAATCAGATAAAGTTCTGAGCTAGCAATTCTTACCCATTCCTATATCTGAGGAGAATGGAAGGCAAGGTAAATTCTGTCTGTTGAATATGAGTTTCAACAAATGTAAGTGGCTTCTTACCTCTGTAATTGTTAAACAAGTGGGTGATACAACTAATACAATATTTTTCAAAGTCCATGTAAATATTTTGAGTGTTCTTACTATCATTGGTAATGTATGCAACAACCCAAAAAGACAGTAGGTGCTGCTAAAAAATGTCATTCCCTAGATGTCATACTGCAAGCATTAAGTCAAATCAATTGGCAGTTACCTGCACGGGCTCCACAAGACAACAGTCCTATCATTTTCCATACTCTGAGCCCATCTGGCTTCCAAGAGATAGCCCCATTGTCATAAGAAGGTCCTGGCCACTCTTGGTGGTACATAAAACAACAACAACAGATATGAATGAAAGAGAATCCCTGGGAGGGGAGAGGGGCGAAAAGGAATAGTGTGAGGATTGAGTGGAGGTAGGAATGGTCACCAAGCAAGGTGTGAAATTGTTTTTATAATGAAAATTAATGGATAGTAACTGTCAACAAATATTTATACAGGAAGCAAAGAATTACGAATCTTTGGCTGAAATTGTTCCCTAAAGACATTCGTAAAACATCCTTTCCATATATTTGATATGCAAAAATGTGAGCTGCCTAACCAGCTGAATCTTTCAGTCCTCTCTGGTAATATTCCACACAATAGAATCTTTTGTCTTTACTGACAATGACACTGCCCATTTACAATGTAAATGGCAACATTCAGATAGGTAAAACTTGATTCCCATCATTGAGTACACATAGTTCTAGAACTATTTGCACACCTCTCCAACAGTTTTTTTCAGGGTCTCCCATATATAGAGGAAAAAGAAATATTGTATGTAATTGTTTCTTTGTAGAAGTCCATTAAACATTACATTAAAAAAAAAAAGAATCCACCATTTAAGTTTGCTTTTGAAATTTAATTACTCAGGTTTCAAAGCAGATATTTGAAATAAAGTTAACTAAATATTTATTAATGAGAAATAATTTTATATTATAATTTTATTTAGTTATATATAATTTTTTTACTTTTTAAAATATGCGTCCCAAATTTACCTGTATAATGTTGACACAGTAGCCTATCTCTGTGGGAATTCTTTACTTAAACACAAGAAAATGAGTATATAATACTTTTTAAAAACTTGAACCTTTGTCACTTTTTTTACATAATGTTAGGCAAAAAGAGCCACCTGTACTCACAAAGTTTCATTGTTTCAACCAAATTTGAAGCATTCCAAACATCTAAAAGGCAGACAGATATCGGCAGGGAAAATTTTGCTTCTTGTGATGTCAAATCAATAACTGCATTCCGTAATCAATACTAGCACTTAGATAATGAAAATTTCTGAACTAGTTTTTTTTTTTCTTTTTCTTCATGACAACTCTGGCTAGTCTGGAACTCACTCTGTAGATCAGGCTGACCTCAAACTCACAGAGATCCACCTACCTCTGGCTCTCAAGTACTGGGGTTAAAGGTGTGTGCCACCCTGGCCCAACTCCATCCTCCTTTCTTCAGCGAGAAGGGTCACATATTGGTTAATAAGAGAAAATTGAGCAGTGGTGTCAGAGATCTCAATGGAGTATCTTGGCATGTTTATTTGTTTTATACTCCCGAAAGTGTCAATGCTCCTCTGGGGCTGAAATTCCTAATCTGAAAATCAGAGGAACAACCAGGATGTTAAGTTGCAATTATATAAGCAAGCAAACTTGCCAAGATATAATGATTTAGAAACACAAGTATTACCTAGCCTAGAAGCAATTTACACATCACCATCTGCAGTGGTGAGCACCTCTATCACCTCTGTTCTTTGCACATTCAATTTACCTCTGTTTACTCTCATGCATGACTTAAAATACCCAACAACTTTGTCAATAAGGGAAGCATGACTTCACACTGGGGGTAGAACATAAGCGAATCTCTGACATGCTTTTCAAATGAACACAGGGAAGAGAGTGTCTCGATACATCAGTGCCTGGCACACTGCAGGCCTGGCCAGGGGACTCAGGACTGTGAGGCCCAGCTCTGAGCCAAAAGCCAGTGTAGTGCTTGTAACAGATTATTTGTTACCGTAATGATGGCCTTGTGTGCAATGAGCCATGTAAGGGGACAGCGTTTAAAAATGAGTGGGTGATTCTGTGCTATCTTTTCAACCGTTTGTCATAGTGGTTGCACTAATTTTCCAAATCATTTAAAAATCTGTTCTTATTAGGAATGCAGGGCACGGATGCCGCTGCTTCCCACCGCAATAGTGTGTTCAGAATACTCTTCCTGCATCAGACACTAAGGAAGAAAGCCCTGCCTCAGGCCTGCCCATGTATTCCCATCAGATAATGCCATCAGCTGCACTGTTTTTTTTATTGTTTGTTTGTTTGTTTTTGTTTTTTTGCCAATGCAGGTTCCTTCACGGCTATCTAACATTACTCTTCTTGGTGTTGCCACAACCAGGTGTTTGGGAGGGAGAGGGGGCGTTGGGGGGGGAGGCCCAAGCGGGCATTCTTGAGAGAATTGTATCAGTTATGGAGCAATAAAGCACATAATAACTATCTCATTAAATATTTTCCTAACTGATCTTTGACACAAGTAAGTAAAAATCTTTAGTACTTATATAGGATGAAATGAACTCCAAGATTAATCCAAAACAAGCTCCTTGGTTCTGTGAAATAGATTTTTCTATTTACAACTCTTTTCGACTGGCTGGTATTTTTTTTTTAAGTTCCACGAATCTTAATGAGCCTATTGGGTATTCAAATCCTTTGATGCACGCTGTTAATGCCTCTGTAGTGGGTTTGGTCACTCTTTTTTTTTTTAATTATTATATTTGTATTGTGAGCATCTCATAGTAAGGTGTTAAGGTTATTTCTTATGTCAATCTGAAATCATCCAATAGCTCTTCTTCATAGCACTAGGACCTAATTTTTCTTCAGCGATTTGGGATATAGAAATGTCACTGTGAATTTGAATATGTTTTGGCATACATTGTTCAGCAAGAAAATGCAACATAATTGTGAACTGTTTTTCACTGACAGTCAAATAAATAGTTTATTATTTTTTATAGACCAGTTAGATTTTCATCTTAAGGAAATAGGATATATGGAATTATCATAATTTTTAAAGTGCATTCGGCTTGAGCTAGCTCAGCAGATAAAAGTGTATCCTGCTCTTCAGAGGACCTGTTTCAGGGAGCTCACACGAACTCTAGGGGGGTTCTGATGCCTCTGACTTCTATGTGTGTGCACAATTCTCCCTGACACACATCACATACACACCACTACAAGTAATACAAGTTTCATATGTTACATGATTCTTACCAGGAATATGGATATTCTTAAACATGTAATTTCATATTGGAATTGCACAATAAGGATTCAATTTTTTTCTTGTCCTTAGATTTTAAGATTGGATTTGGGGTTTAATAAATATAAATGTTTATAACATGATGAAGATATTTATCTACAAAGATTTCTAATACAATGATAGTTTCTTCACTTGAGACACAAGTGTACATTCAGCTTGAGTGACAGCTTTTGTACAAGTTAGAGGAATACTATAGTAGTGTCCCTAAATGAGACATCTTAGAACATAGTAAAAATCTCAGCCAGAAGGCTCACAAGAAGGCCCAGGGGCTCTGCTTAGATCACCCTGGCTCTCCAGGTAATTTCAATCATATGGGTCCATAAATTTACAATTTTGTAGATTCTCCTGTCTCTGAATAAATTTCCTTACCTGTAAAATGAGACTAACCATAGTATATATCCTGTTTACCTTGGTAGCATTTACCTTAATGAAGGCTATGCATATTGGATTAACTTTCTATATAAAGACTTTAGAACAATATGACACATACTAGATACCTAATTATTAATGAATTTTATAATTTGAAGTATTCAAATGTATTGACCTAGTCTATGACCTTAGATCTGGGATTGAAAGTTGAAAATAAACCGTTGACTTTTATGACTTTAGAACTGGTATTGAAAGTTGAAAATAAACTATTTGGCATTATAATGGCATTTTTCTATGTACTTGTTTGCATGTGTATTACTTTGGAGCTATGTTTTTCAGAGTGATGTGAAAAATAACTCAAAATGAAGTTGCAAGAAGTTTAATATGCCACTCAAACTGTAGTCCTATAAATTACTACCCTGTGTCCTACATATTGTCATATAAAACATGTTTAGATAGCTAGAGAGCTTATTTAGTTCCTGAGTGTTTTCTTTGTTTATTTGTTTGTTTGTTTTTTTTTTTTTTTTAATGAGACTTTGTGGCTTTGGAGGCTGTCCTGGAACTAGCTCTGTAGACCAGGCTGGTCTCGAACCCACAGAGCTCCACCTGCCTCTGCCTCCCTAGTGCTGGGACTAAAGGCTTGTGCCATGACTGCCTGGCAAGTTCACAGTTCTTAACTCTAAAATTCCAAGAAGGAGATTAGTCATTTTAGTCCATAGAATCCATTCATGTCTTTTGGGACTAATTGAAAAGTACAGGGTTAAAAAGAATTCAAGCCAGGTTTATAAGTGAAATATTGAGTGAGAATAATAGATGAGAGACAGAGAGTGAGAGAAAGAGAGAGAGAGAGAGAAAGAGAGAGAGAGAGAGAGAGAGAGAGAGAGAGAGAGAGAGAGAGGGAGGGAGGGAGGGAGGGAAAGAGGGAGGGAGGAAGAGAGAGAACATAAGGTTATCCATAGACTAGGGAGATTCTATTGGTGTCTGTTCTTCATTTTTGAGACAGGGTCTTTTTATGTAGCTCAGGCTGAGCCTCAAGTTTGCCATGCTCCCAAGTGCTGGTGTTTCAAATGTGGGGGAGATGGATTTCCTATTTTATTTTCTATTTATTTATTTATCAGTTAAGAATAACATATATATGTTCATATATGAGGAAAGTAAAGAGAGTAAGAGTTTGTGGGCTGGAGAAAAAGAAGAGAAAAAGAAAATGGGAACAAATGTATCTTGTTAGCTCAGGAGCAGAAAGGCAGAGAGGGGGACATATGAATGTCTGCTGTTCAAGTGTGGCCAAGGCACTAGCCGAACCCAACACCTGTGTCAGTTAGAAGTGCAAAGTCTCAGAGAGCCACAGGAGACAGCTAAATTATCCCATTTAGCAGGCAACACATACGGCTTGGAAGGCACTGTACATTGTTTTCACCATTTCAGATGCTCCTATGAGGAAAAAAAAAAAAAGACTTAGAATCAGTCCCCAAGTCTCTAAACCAGCAGGGTAGAATTAGGACTAAAATTCACTGTGCAACATACAAACCTATTTATCTTACAAAAAGAATGAGCATTGATTAGCACATAGGCTCTTGCCGAGTAGTAGCACTTTTATAAAGAGCTGAAGATAAACAAAATAAACACAATTACCATCTTCTAGGGTGAAAATTAGTGGGAATTCTGTGCAAAAGCTGTACAAATACAGCTTTGATGATTTCCTAATGGATACTGGCTCCTTGAGAGCTGCTGAGGGTTAAGGGACTGGGGAGGTCTGCAGAGGTGCTAAACATTGTTCCCTAAACAGAAGGAAAAAGAAAAAGAAAAAGAAAGGAAGGAAGGAAGGAAGCAAGGAAGGAAGGATTAAAGAATTGTCCTGCAGAAGACAGGAGGAGATGGGAGGCTTCACAAGCGTTGAATCCTCTATTGAATTGGGTACCATGGGGCTGGGGTTTTATAAACAGCCACATCCTTCCCACATTCTTACAACAAAATAAATCCTTCACTGCTGAATGAAATCTGTACTCAGACCGTTTCAAGCAATAACAGTTGAAGTTACATAAAGATCTAACTTTGAAAGAACTTCGGTGGGCGGGTTCACATTCTTCTAGGGCATGTGTTTCCACCCCTAGACCACTGATCACACAGGATTCACTGACTAGCACACGGCAGCTGTTTCAGGCCTTACCGCTCACTTGATGTTTCTCTTCGGCAAAGTGAGACAAGACGGAAAGGTCATGATGTCACTCACATCTGACCCTCTAATCCCAGCACGCTGACCCTGTTTGTCATATGGTACCGAGTGCCCATTTTAGCTCTGCAAGAAGTCCCATTAACTGTAAATATCCACTTGCTAACTGTGACTAAATGGGAACTGTATTGAAAGCACCCACAGTGTGTATAAGACATAGACTGCAGGATCTGGGGCTGCCCCAGAGACATTCAGACCGTGCGTGTGCACTCAATCACGCTGACCAACTCTAGGGGTCTTAGTTGACTTAGCTCAAAAGTTATCTAATATTGCCTGGATGTGGGGGAAAAAAAGTGAGGACACCATGCTCGTAGTTATAGTGGAGGAGAAGGTTTATGGTAGATATGAGGAACAGCTTAGGCAAAGGCATCTGGAAAAGTCCAGAGTGAATATGGCCTGCAGACTGAACCAGGCCATGTGACAAGAGAGGAGAGGAAAGAAGGGACAGCCAGAAGCCAAGAGGTGAGGAGAGTGGGAACCAAGAGTGGCAGCCAACAGGAAAAGAGACTGTTGTAGTCAAATGGCTGGGTTGTACAGGGAACAGAGGAGCTGGGGGGAATGGAACGCCTAGCCCACAGAGTTTAAGGTCTGTGTGTATGTGAGGGGTACGACAGGCAGGAATATCCTCTAAGAGTAGACTGGCTGTCATTGTCTGCTTTGATATGTTAGTAGGCACCTGGGCTGCTGCCTGCCCTGAGTTTGAGACCTAACACTACTTACCTGCAGAGTGATTTTAATAATTAATTCGTCGAAAATAAGTTGAGAAGTAATGCTGTCTAAATATAGTTCCTTCTCATCCTCTTACTAATTATTTGCAAGTTTGCTGCTGCTGCTGCTGCTATTGATTGCAACTTGAAAGAGATAAAAGAACAACAAGACAGTGAGAGATGGGCTTCTCCCTGAAAATAATAAGTCCAAGTTGAGGGGCCATAAAAATCATGACATTAATTTTAAACAAATCTCAGGCCATAATGCACAGCTTACCGGTTGCTTGTGTTCTGGCCACTATGGAGGTACCTAGTCTCTGCATTTAACTCATGGACATAACTTTGCCTAATAATTAATTTTGTCCATTCTGACTTTGAAAAGGAATTAATAGGATGTTGAAAGATGTTGGCAAATGCATTTGGATTGCTGGAGTTAAACCAGCTTAATTATAGGCTGTAGTGACATGATCATTGGGGCCAAAAAAAAAAAAAAAAAAAAAGGCTAGTTGATGGGTTGTCTGAATGGCTCATTCCGCTACCGTAATGAGATTTTTAGTTGCCCAGAGCACAGCAACACAGATACCGTGTTTTCCAACTGACAGAATATTTAAGATAAATACCTGCACTGATCTTATGAACTTCACTGACATATTTCAATGAGCCTGCCAGGGGGCTATTGCAATTCTCCCTTAAGTGGTTTATAATTGCATTAGTATTCAGCTTCAGTGACATCAGTGAAAACTTAACCCTATGATTTAGCAAAGTGGGACCCAAAACAACACCTGCGCCAATTAACAAATAATAATAACAGCCAAGGGACCTTTACTGGGGATTTAAATGCCCCTTGTACTTACTATATCTCATTTAATCTTCAAAACAAGGAGCATATGCTGATTTCATTTGTCATTCAGCCCTACCATAGGGCTGCAGACATAGAGGATTAGAGGTGGGTGCTTTCCCAGGAGGTCAGGGTGGATTCACAACACAACTGGGTGATGTCCGCAGAAACATCAGCAAAGTCTGTTGTAGAGATCATAGAATAGGGTGTGTATATATCAAGGAAGATTGTCCTAAATAGGGACCGAAAACACAATGGGGCTGAGATTATTTTTATTATTTTTTTCTTATTTTTTTTCTTATTTTACATATCGATCCCAGTTCCCTCTCCCTCCCACCCTCCCATGCTCTCCCCTCCCTGCCTCTCCAGCGAGGGTGAGGCCATCCAGGAGGGATCACCAAAATCACTTAAGTCATTTGGGGTGGGGTCTAGGCCCTCCCTCCTGTCTCTAGGCTAAGGGAGTATCCCTCCATGGGGAATGTGCTCCCAGAAGTCCTTTCATGAACCAAGGCTACATACTGGTTCATAGACTGCCCAGGCCCTCTAAGACGCACTTTCAAGGGGTCTGAGCCAGTCCTATGTTGGTTTCTCAGCCAGCAGTCTAGAGTCCATGAGCTCCCCCTTGTTCAGGTCAGCAGTCTCTTGGGTTTCTCCAGCCTGGTCTTGACCCCTTTGCTCATCACTTCTCCTTCTCTGCAACTGGATTCCAGGTGTTCGACTTGGTGCTTAACTGTGGGTGTCTGCTTCTGCTTCCATCAGCTACTGGATGAAGGCTTTAGGATGGCATATAAGGTAGTTATCAATCTCATTATCAGGGAAGGGCATTTAAGGTAGCCTCTCCACTATTGCTCAGATCAGTCTTGTAGGTCTCTGGACATTTCCCTAGTGCCAGTTTTCTCTTCAAACTTATAATGGCTCCTCTATTATGTTATCTCTTTTCTTGTTCTCCTCCATTCCTCCCCAGACTCAATCTTCCTGGTCCCTCCTGTTCTCCTCTCCCCCTCCTCTTCTCCCCTTCTCTTTCTCCTAACTCCTTCTCCACTCACTGGCTCCCCCAATATGCTCAGGAGATCTTGTCCATTTCCCCCTTCTGTGGGGGTTCTTGTATATCTCTATTAGGGTTCTCCTTGTAGCCTAGCTTCTCTGGTGTGTGAATTGTAGGCTGGTTATCCTATGCTCCATGTCTAAAATCCATATATGAGTGAGTACATACCATGTTCATCTTTTTGTGACTGGGTACCTCACTCAGGATGGTTTCTTCTAGTTCCATACATTTGTCTGCAAATTTCAAGATTCCATCACTTTTTTTTCCTATTGTGGTTTAATTAGGATCAGAAGAAACAAATAGACTGAATAGATGTTATTCAGGGAGAAATAACTTACAACATAGACAGATGAACACCAGCAGGTTCCTGGTCCCAAGAATGCCTCTGGATGCTCTCCTGTCCCCGTGCTGCAAGCAAGAGATCACTTCCAATGATGCCCCTCCTCAGACCTAGTTACCCCAAGTAACTTTGGCCCCTGTCCCCACCCACAATGGGCATGGTCAATGCCACAGGTGCATACAAAGTGAATATCACACTATATTTTCCGCTGAGTAGTACTCTATCGTATAAATGTCCCACATTTTCTTTATCCATTCTTCAGTTTTGGGGCATCTAGGTTGTTTCCAGTTTGTAGCTATTAAACCAGGCTCCTTAACTCACCAGTCAGCATCCTCATTCCTGCAGTCCTTGTCATCTGTTCTTCTCAGTCCAGCAAGCACAAATTATTTCACAAGTTTTACCTTTACTCTGGGAACAAGAGCAAAGCCTAAGATTTCATTTGTTTGTTTTGTTGCTGTAGCTACTTGTATTCAGCTTTCCGAAACTGAATCTCATTCTAGAGTCCATTCTGAGTTTGGATTTATAACCCTTCTAACTCCACTGTCAGAGCTTGGAGCTACAGTTTAAGAGTGAAGTAAACCAGGCCTGGTAGCACACTCCCTTAATCCCAGCAGTCAAGAGGCAGAGGCCACAGGCCTCTATGAGTTCCAGTTCAACCTAATCTACATTGTAAACTCCAGCACAGCCCTCACCATAGGACTCTGACCCAAAAACGAACAAACCACAAAGAATTGTCAAGGAAAAGTAGTAGAATTCTGTTTTAATTACACTTGTTTCCATTAGCTGTGCACAAATGTACATTTTTTTTTGCATATTTCTAGGATAATGCTCTGTTTTGTTATATAATACATGACCAACATATCTGTTCCATTTTAAGTACAATAGACCACACATATAAGATGAGGGCATGTTTAGAAAAGATGGAGTAGAAGTTAAATAGAGTTGAATTATCACAGTGGAGCTGACCAAATCTATTTTTCCGGTCTGAGTAAAGCTACCAGACATAAGACTGTGGTATGCAATACACATCCCCATGTTCCTCTTCTTAACCCGAACCTCACAACATTTAATTAAGTGTCCACGTCTTAGTGGCTCATAGTGTTTCTTAGTCTTCATTTGACATTCTTTTGATAAAGACTGTCGTTGTCATTGCTTAGCACTTGGGCATGGTCCCACCTCAGTACAGCTTTATATTTCTAATTATATGTTCAAAGAACCTTATATATGCAACAGAATGCTGAGTTTGTCATTCTGGGATATATGAGAGGTGACAGAATTCAACCCACACACACGTAGTTGTTAAAAAAAATCACTGCAAAGCTGTGTCAGTAAAACTGTGGGCTGCTGAGAGTATAGCATGTTGTTAGAACTAAGACAAAAAAAAAACAAAAACAAAAAAACAAAACAAAACAAACAAACAAAAAACAAAAAAAAAAAAAAAAACAAAAAAACAAAAAAAAACGATGGGACGATGGGCTGGAGAGACAGTTCAGTGGTTAAGAGCACTGGTTATTCTTCAGAGGTCCTGAGTTCACTTCTTAGCAGCCACGTGGTCACAACCATCCATAATGTGATATGGTGCCCTCTGCTGGCCTACAGACAAACATGCAGGCAGGACAGTATATACATAATAAATAAATAAATAAATAAATAAATAAATAAATATTTCTTAGAAAAGAAAGACAAAAGCAAGCAAACAACCTCCCCAAAACAAAACCCCAAAAGCAAATAAAAGGGCGTGGGGGCTTATGCCCTTATAACCCCCACAGTTGGAAGCCTGAAACTGGAGGGTTATGTGAACTCAAGGCTACAGAGACTCTTCCAAAATTCTAAAAACAAAACAAGAAAAAGCTACAAATAGTCAAAATAAATGGAACTTACTTTAAAAATTAAAGGTAACCCCTTCCAAGTAGAGTTTACAGCAACCCACATTAGGTCAGAAAATACTCAGAGTCAAACCATGAAAGATTTATTTCTGGCCACTTATATATAACTCTGTATTCAGCTTACTGATAACATGTCAAAGAAGCATTTCAGAAATATTCTTCCATTGGCTAAAGATACGTTATAAAGAAAATAAAACATACCTATCTTATGTAAAATATTTGCTTTAGAAAACATCCAAAATGCAAATTTCATCCAGCATGTTACTCTACACAGAGCACAATTTGACAAGATCCTCTTTAAGTGCTTATTTTATATTAATTTATATTAAGAAGTCAATTCTCAAGAGCACTTATTCTAAACATTTACAGACATGCCTATGAGCAAAGAATTTTCCCAAAGCCTTTTGCACTGAAATCTGATATTTGATCATCAAGTCCATCTGGATTATAATAGTGCCTGTTAAATATGGCAGGTTCCCTTAGTGAGACCTTGCAGTTTCCTTGGGAAAAGTTAAGAGATATATTCCTTCTAGTTCAAATATGAAAACTGGATTGCCTCGAGCAGAGTCATCGTTCATCTTATGCAGTTAGCAAGCAGGATTATTCATTCTGTGCACAGTGCTTGTCCTGTTTGTGTGTTCTTCAGCTTTGCTACAGTATACAAATTGGAAAATAGAGTTGTATATGATAGCCTAGAGCAACAGAAGGAGACGGTGAATTTATCATAAGGTTATTCAGGCTGTTTACATTCAGCCTGGCACAAGCAAGTGCCTGATATCAGAATAAAAAAAAATGTATATATAAAAGAAATTCCCTGCCCCTTTGCAAAGATTTTGTGCTGGTGATGTATGTGGCCATAAACAATGGGTTTTTGGAATGTCTTATTTTAAAAGGTCAGAGTATAATTAAATATCTAAAATATGACAGCTTTATTCTTGGAATGCTTATAGGAAATTTGACTTTATATTAACTTAAAATAAGCAGTAAGGTCAGGGGTGTTTATTTTAAAGTTTAAAATCCAAAGACTGACAAAACTATTACTCACTCAGAAATATCTTATTTTCAGGAGTCTAAAAATCAACAGTAAAACACAACACACATGCTTCTCTATAAACATACATAGTCAACTTTGTAGTTACTATTAATCTCCCCACAGCCACATATGAAATAGACCATATTTCATGGAACAAACTCTATTCCTCAATTTATTAGGTTTATGTGATTAGATGTCTTGGCGTTTTGCTTTTTTTTTTTTTTTTTTTTTTTTGTAAATTTTCAGGTTACGAAACATTTTATTATGGCATTTTCATGTATATGTGTCATTATGCGTTGTTCTAATTTGTCCTCTTTCCCAACTTCCGTCCCTTGCCTCCCCTGGCTTGGCTCTGGCTTGGCTGTTCCCTTCCTCTGCCCAAGATAGTCTTATTTCTGCTTTCACATCACATGTATTACATAACGTCTCCTAACCCATCCTTCCTTAAACTCTGTCCTTCCTCTCATAAACCCGTGTTTAGTTTTTTGTTGGCTTGTTTGGTTTGGTTTTTTGAGGCAGGGTTTCTCTGTGGCTTTGGAGCCTGTCTTGGAACTCGCTCTTGTAGACCAGGCTGGTCTCGAACTCACAGAGATCCACCTGCCTCTGCCTCCTAAGTGCTGGGATTAAGGCATGTGCCACCATTATTGCCCAGCTCCCCTTTTCTAGTTTTTGAACTTATATGCACATATATACGTAAGACACACATACACACCTGTGTATATACATCTTTGAATATATATTAAATATGTTTATGTACATGATACATCTATAAAAAGCACACGTGAATATATAACCGTTAGCCCTGCTCATGTGACCATGGGTGGCCGTCTGGGATTAGACACTCCGTGTGGGAGCTCATCCTTGGAGGACACTAATCAACCTCTCTCAATAGATATTGCACGCCTCTAGTTCCTCATCTAGGGTTTTCTCCTGACCACAGTGACATGCCAACTGGTACTGTAATTATGCTGAGTCATTTTTTCCCTGTCATATCAAGGGGACAATATCTAGAAACAGATCACGAGCCTCTGGGTTACACAAGCTTTCTGTTCCATAGCTCAAGATTTACCATATTTATATTATAAATATACATTTGGGGCTAGGAACCCCACAATCACTTATCCTCTGGATTTTGAGTAGTTGTAGATCTCTTTAAAGTCCCCATCTCTGAACAAAAGCTTTTTAATATCATGTATTCCCATATGCAGAGTCTTGGGATAATTTCCATACTGCTGGAGTCCTTTCCAGAAAATTCTTGTCTATGCTTAAACCTTGGAGTGTTTGTCAGTTTTCCTCAGACAAATCCAAGAGTTCTAGTGTTACATTGGGGTCTTTGATCAACTTAGAGTAGATGTTAGCTAAAATAAAATACCTTTTCTGGTTAAAAAAAAAAATCTTATTCACTGGGTACTTATCTGGCAAATACTTTGTGTCAAGGACTTTGGCATCTTTCTAAAAAGTGAGAAGGTAGGGTTTGTGCTTGTTTAGCACTTCCTACAGTCTTTTCTTTCTCAATGATGTAACTGTTAACAAGTCATCACAGTATTTGATTGTGTGTGACTCCTCCAAAGTATGTACTTGGTCTTATTAAGCGCTGGCTCTCATCACCAAGGACAGGGCCCTGCATTTCCTGACATTGGTACCTACATAATTACATACTTTTTGTGCTTGTTTTATGACATGTCCAGTTGTTTTTCCGCCTGCTGCCCGGTCTTGTCCTGCTACCACGCCACCAGCCCCAAATAACACACAGAGACTCTGTATTTGATACAATACTGTTGGCCCGGTTACTTGTTACTTATCGGCTAGCTCTGCCTTTAATTATTAACCCATTTCTATGTATCTTCACATGGCCTTCTCTTACCGGGGAGGCGGCTGGCGTCCAGCTCTCTCCAGACTCTCCATCTTGACTCCTCCCTTCCTCCTTCCTATTTCCTCCTTGTCTCCTAGTCCCTCCTATCTTCCTTTCCCTATTGGCCAACAGTGCTTTATTATTAACCAGTATGAGAAACATATATACATAATGGCATCTCCCATCATCTCCTCTTTTCTGTTTAAATAAAAGAAGTGTTTTAACCTTAACATAGCAAAATATATAACACATCAGTTATCAAATAAGAATCACAGCTAACAATATTTAGTCCATTAACATTTAGCAAGACTAAAAGAAACTATTCTATCATCTATCCTATATTTGTGAATCTAAAGTCCTATATGTAACTTATCTTTAAGCCTAACTAAGGAAAACTATAACCATAACTATTTGTCTTCAACTCCATCAAAGACCACAGAAGGATAATATATAAGCTCTAGAAATGACAGAGACATCTTGCCTTTTCAGTCACCCGAAGTTCTTCTGTAATCTTCCATCTTCAGCCCATAGGCCATAGTGTGTCTGACAGACTCTCCAGTAAAGCAGGAAACTTTAAACTGTCTTCTTGTATTGGCAGTTTGTCAGTCACTTTTCTCCGTGCCCTGCATACTGTCTCGCAGACTCTTCCATGAAGCAGGATCTCTGTAGCAATGTCCATCTTGAATCAGGAGTCACTTTCCTGTGGGTCCTGCATGTCCAGTTTATACATCACAAAGTCAAACAGTCCAAACAAGAGCAGTATCTTGTCCAAATGGCTAGTCTTGCCATATTGGAAGCAAACTCCAAAACGAGTTTCTTCAATGTCCATCTTCTTTTCTGGTGCAGGTGGTATTGCCAAGAGCAATTATGTCTCACTGTCACGAAACCCTAATCCATTTTAAACGCCATATTCTGTAGGTCTTTGAAAGGTTTGAAGAATGCCTATCTATCTCAAATACATCTCTGTGTATCTTGAAAAACCTAACTAACTTAACTCTAAGCTTTGACTATCATAGGTAATTATCTATAATCTGTACTACATTATACATTACATTTCTAACTGAGCTCAATAAACACAATACCTAAACAAGAGGAGAAATATACATATCACCTTATTGACCTTAAATTGTATCAATAAATGAAAATCCATTCCAAAACAAAGTATTCATATCTATACCATAATTCCCTTTTTACCTTTAAAAAGAATTGGCTGTGATCATTAACCATTTATAAGCAAATCCATTTAAATGAAAACAAACATTTATAAACGATATTTGGGAATTTGGGCGTCGTTCTTTCCAAACTACTTCCTGCTGATAGGGGGCGCTGTCATGGGGATCCTAAGAAGATGCAGAAATCCTGGCTGTAAGTCTGCGAGGCTGCTTTGTCCAGCTGTTTTGAATGTAGGATCACCAGCGACTGTTTCAGGGGGCCTGGCTTGCTCAAACCACATTAGTCTGCAAGGAATCCACAGCTTTTCATTTCCTGTTGAAACAAAATAGAAATCCTTTTCCCCAGTAACTTGTCCTTGAACTTAAATGTTGGAGTCAAAGCATTTTTAAAATATATAAATTGAATTAATCCAGCAGCATTTCCTTTATCAGTTGTTATTTTCTCAGCAGTCAAACAATGCAGAGACAACACAATAGCATACAGTAACCAGATTCTCTCTGAGCTTTTCATCTTTACGTGGCTTTATTACTCTGTTTATTTTACTTTTAGTTTTTCATTTTTTGACATAGGGTTTCATTGTGTAACTCTTATCTGTCCTGGAATTCACTCTGCATACCAGGTTTACTTTGAAATCACAAGAGATCTGCTTGCCTCTGTCTCCTGAGCACTGGGATTAAAGGTGTGTGCTACAACACCCAGTTCCTCTTTGTCTCTTTAAAACCATTTTTTTTATGTCTACGTATATTTTAAAAACACACTGTAAACCTTTAGAGGTTTTTCTTAATATGAATCTGTCTTTACTGTAAATCTTTATCTTCGTCTGGCCACAAGTCTTTTATCTGGTAAACAACAACATTGCTAAAATGAAAGTCACAGCTGTGTCAGCCGCGGTTTACCAAAGATGGTGGCGGGTACTTTTAGCGCCAGCACGGAAAGCTGTGCTCACCGCCTTGGTCTGCGCTGCCACCCAGAAAGCATGCTGCCGGCTTGGAGATGTGGTCACTGCCATTGCCATCTCTCATACACACCAATAAATTGTTAGCAGAGTTATTTAAAAGCTGTGCGGTTTTTTGCCGCTTAAGCTGAGTCAGGAACCTTCCCTTTAAGGAGCCGCGCAAATATCTGCTTGTCTCTCGCAAAACAGAGTCCAACCGAGAAAACTGCTGTTACCAAGAAACCTTGTTTATCTCTGTTCTTTTGTTTCTAAAACCCTTTTTTAACCTTTTGTTAAATTTTAAGTGGAAGTTCTTACTAGCCACGTGGGCGCCATCTGTAACGAGTACGGTTTTTCCGCCTGCTGCCCGGTCTTGTCCTGCTACCACGCCACCAGCCCCAAATAACACACAGAGACTCTGTATTTGATACAATACTGTTGGCCCGGTTACTTGTTACTTATCGGCTAGCTCTGCCTTTAATTATTAACCCATTTCTATGTATCTTCACATGGCCTTCTCTTACTGGGAGGCGGCTGGCGTCCAGCTCTCTCCAGACTCTCCATCTTGACTCCTCCTTCCTCCTTCCTATTTCCTCCTTGTCTCCTAGTCCCTCCTATCTTCCTTTCCTATTGGCCAACAGTGCTTTATTATTAACCAGTATGAGAAACATATATACATAATGGCATCTCCCATCACACACCTGTGTATATACATCTTTGAATATATATTAAATATGTTTATGTACATGATACATCTATAAAAAGCACACGTGAATATATAACCGTTAGCCCTGCTCATGTGACCATGGGTGGCCGTCTGGGATTAGACACTCCGTGTGGGAGCTCATCCTTGGAGGACACTAATCAACCTCTCTCAATAGATATTGCACGCCTCTAGTTCCTCATCTAGGGTTTTCTCCTGACCACAGTGACATGCCAACTGGTACTGTAATTATGCTGAGTCATTTTTTCCCTGTCATATCAAGGGGACAATATCTAGAAACAGATCACGAGCCTCTGGGTTACACAAGCTTTCTGTTCCATAGCTCAAGATTTACCATATTTATATTATAAATATACATTTGGGGCTAGGAACCCCACAATCACTTATCCTCTGGATTTTGAGTAGTTGTAGATCTCTTTAAAGTCCCCATCTCTGAACAAAAGCTTTTTAATATCATGTATTCCCATATGCAGAGTCTTGGGATAATTTCCATACTGCTGGAGTCCTTTCCAGAAAATTCTTGTCTATGCTTAAACCTTGGAGTGTTTGTCAGTTTTCCTCAGACAAATCCAAGAGTTCTAGTGTTACATTGGGGTCTTTGATCAACTTAGAGTAGATGTTAGCTAAAATAAAATACCTTTTCTGGTTAAAAAAAAATCTTATTCACTGGGTACTTATCTGGCAAATACTTTGTGTCAAGGACTTTGGCATCTTTCTAAAAAGTGAGAAGGTAGGGTTTGTGCTTGTTTAGCACTTCCTACAGTCTTTTCTTTCTCAATGATGTAACTGTTAACAAGTCATCACAGTATTTGATTGTGTGTGACTCCTCCAAAGTATGTACTTGGTCTTATTAAGCGCTGGCTCTCATCACCAAGGACAGGGCCCTGCATTTCCTGACATTGGTACCTACATAATTACATACTTTTTGTGCTTGTTTTATGACATGTCCAGTTGAGTGTTTAGCAAAAAATGAATTTTAATACGCCTCTTCCTTTCAAGTGGATCAAGAACGCATACATGTAAGTCTATGTGGGAATAGGGAGGGAAGAAAAGTCAGGGAAAAGAACTCGGGGCCGAGGCAGCCAAATCACACAACAGAACAAAATCGGAGAATCAGAATAAAAAAATAACGGGTTCACTAGTGTTTCTTAAATAATTCTTGCTGTTTTCCTGTGAGTTTGAAATTATTTCAAATGGTATAATAAACACATTTGAAAATCCCTTAAAGCCTATCATTATAACTTACTGTTATTGTTTTTTTTAGACAAGTTATTTTTTCTACCCAAGTTCTTTATAAGAGAACACAAATAAACATATTAATCTTAACCCAATCGTTGAAATCTATATTAGCATTTTAATTTGGATCTGTCCCATTACCTAGCAGATAGGTGTTGTCCTAAGGAAATTAAAGATCTGATATGATAAGATAGAGGGAAAATAAATCAATTACAGGAACATGACTGAGAGCAAGTGTGAGTACCCATGAGCAATGAGAAGTCATCCAAGGATTGTGGGCTAAAATGGCAGCAAAGAGGTGATGTAATCACACACACACACACACACTCACACACTCATACACACTCACACACACATTCACACACACTCAAACACACACATTCACACAAACACACTCACACTCACACACACTCACACACACACTCACACACTCACACAAACACACACCTACCTCTGCTAACAACCCGTATGTGTAGATATACACTGCTCCCTGGGGCTGCTCATCATGACACCATTTCCTGAAAGCCAGACATAGTGAGGGGTCCCTTAAGCATGATGAACTCATAGTCTCTCAGTCACCTAGAGTGAATTTGCAAGTGAAAAACAAATGATAGATATTAGATAGATTGTGGGTATTCTGGTATTTTAAATAAGTCCTTAGAGGGTGAGAAGAATTTAGGCCAACCAGGAAAGCAAAGACAGGCCTTTTTAGAGTGGATGTGGAGGGTGAGGGGGCAGGAGCGGTCTGTTCTGTGCTCTCAGGGTGGGCCCTTCCCCTTGTAGGAATTTGCAAATTTCTAGAAGCAGAAGGAACAGTCAGTCTATCTAAAATAGAGAGTCTGGAAGGGGCAGGAATCATGGCCTAACTCCCAGCTCTGAGGCTCATCCCATTTCACTGATGGGAGCTGTTTTGATGTCTAATAAAGTTTGTTCATTTCATGTTCTTCCTTTCAATGAGCCTCCTGCTTCTCTGTTTTCCAAGTCTGTGATGCAGGAGGATTACAGAAAGAGACCCCCCTCCCAGGGGCCACTTTGCATTGTTCCTTTCAATTTTCAGTTTTTCGGCCTTTCTCAGATGTCCAATCTTTTGTTGTCCCATGGAGAGACTTTGGCAAAGCTCCTAGATGACATTGCCCTCACCCCAAAACTCTTGCAATAGCTTCAGGGAAGGAGTTTGGGAAATAGATTGAAGAAAATTTCATCAATTGGTCTTGTTGTAGAAAAATCTTACAAGGTCTCTATCACTGGTGCATCAAGTCTAAAGAGGATACAGAGGGCTTTTTGTTTGTGAATTGATTAGACTATGTAACCAGCAAATTGGAGTGTCAGGTTCTCTGCCCTCCTGTGCTCAGGACTGACTCACAAGGAATGTGAATAGTCAGACAGAAAATCAGTCTCCTCCAAGGGGCTTGCACTCAAAGGCTGTCAAGGTTTGCTTTCAAGTCTGATGTTCTTTTAGCTATCCTAAAGTGAATTGCTTACTTACCCTGCATTTTATATCATCTGATGAAAAGCAGTCATACTTACAATAAAAAGCATGTCTTGGTTTGAGGATTTGTGTTGTTGTTGTGGTGGTTGTTATTTTCGTTTTGCTTTGTGCATTTCCTTTGGGATAATGGAAACTGGCCTACCATTTCTATTACAAGTCGTCTACATTATTACTTATAATGTTGAGTCCATCAGCATAAGTACTGTCTTCCTACCTTCATGCAATCAGAAGTCCAGGAAATGTCAGAACAGGGAAGCCCTAAAGTGATCATGAGGCTCTGACTATGACTCCAAAAATTGCATTTGCATAACCCAAAGCCAAAATCTCCTAAGACCAATGTGTTGAGAGTTTATGTTAACCAGATCTTATAAATAGATACCTCACAAGGCAGCTGACATTGGGCATAATAGCTAAACCTCTGATGCAACTCAAGCAATGACATTAGATATTCGAGGTTATTTCAGCAGGGACTAGGAATTGGATTCAATTTCTTCAGAAAAAAAAATGCCAATTAAATCTTAAAGGAAAGAAAGAAGGACAGAATCAAAGTGTGTTTTAAAGAGTACCTGCATATCTCCTTGCTCTCTGGCTTAGGTGATAACAGAGCCCTTTTGACTTTTCTTAATGGTTGGGTGAAGGGCCATGAGGCAGCACATGTCTCTAAGGGATTATTAGCTGTTGGGGTATCATTTTCTTTAGTCTTGTAGCAACTGATAAGTCACTTTTTTCATGGAAATAACCTTCCACAGATGCCCAGGTAAGAAATTATTATTAAATTCAGTGGGCCACACACAAAACTGAAAGGAGAAAGTATGTAGATAAGATTGGAGAGGGGATGGAGTGAGAGATGAGCAGGGAGAATAAAATGGATCCCATTGTATAAGTGTATGGAACTGGAGCTGTAGAGAGGGACCATGGGTAAGAGCATTAGCTGCTCTTCTGGAGGACCCTGGTCTCATTCTCTGTTCCCACATGGAGGTACACAGCTGTCTGCAAGTCCAGTCCCAGGGCATCTGACACCGTTGTCTGACTTCTGAGTACACCATGTATGTATGAGTTGCACAGACATGAACATGGGCAAAATATTTGTTCATGTAAGTTTTTAATTTCAACAAATTTATTAAACTTAATAGAAGAATTTCAAAAAAATCATTAAGATAGTCTCACCAGTTAATCAACATAGCTCCATCGAATACTGTCTCGTATTTATTTCACCTTAGTGAACAATATGTTGTGTACTTATGTGTGTGCATGTTTATATTTGTAGGTTTTAAGTGCATATGACTGTGGGTGGAGACTGGAAAACAACCTATCGTATGGTTCTTCGTTTACTACCCAACTTGCTTTTTTGAGATAGCGTCTCTCCTGGCCTGCAACACACTAAGCAGGATAGGTTGCCTGGCCAGCAAAGCCCACGGGCTGAACTTCTTATGCCTCTCCAGCCCTGGGATCACAATTGTGAGGACAGAATTCCACAGCAGCACCTCTACAGCAAGCTAGTGTGGAGAGTCTCGTCCCATAGATATGGCATTGCGGCAAAGGTTCGTTTCTGTAAGGAGTATTCATCGAGTTCAATCTTGTGTGGAGAAAACAATGGGCAGGGCCATTAAAAGAGATATAGATTTTACCCTCATAAATATAGCTACTGGAATGTAGGCTGTGACTATATAGTATGCTTTGGAAAAGCAACGTGGAATGGCGTGTCTTTGTGTGTGTATGTATGTGTGTCAGAGAGTGGGTGGAGGGAGAGAGGATAGAGAATAACACAAGAGTATTTAACATCTAGGGAGGTCATATTGTTTTGTTTGGTTGTTCATCTTGCTTTTATTGCTGTTTTTGAGGCATGGTCTTTTTGTGTAGATCAGGCTTACCTTAGCCTAGCCATCCTATCGTCTTCCCTGCTCCCCACTCCGCTGCTTGCTGGAGTTCCTGTAGTGAAACATAAGGTTCGGTTTAGTTATTCTTTTCTTTTGGGAGTAATATGTGGGCTGGAGAGAAGGGAGGAGGGAGAGAATTTCCATGAACAGAGATCCTCCCACACAGTAACTAGCCCCTGCACTCTGTGCTAATTGTGAGTGAAATGTCTCAAAGGGTAGCTCAATAAACGCGCTTTTTCTGAGAAATGCATCACACTTACCCTCTATTAAAAAGGAGTAAAAAGGTAGAACTAGATTTTCAAAAAAAAAAATAATAATAAAATAGTTCAAAATCAACAAAATCTCAGTCCTTAACATGATTCAAAGCATTTATGCAAAAGAGGGAAATAGCATTTTGAACCACAAGGAAATAATTACTTAATATCATACTAATTATTATCCTGGTGTTGTTGGTTAAACACATCTTCATAATATATATAGCACATGACCACACATGTGTACGTACAACACACACACACACACAGATCCAGATCCCAAGTAATGGAATGATTGTAATTTGCGTACTATGTAGGAAGACATACATACTTTTCTATCTCTTTTTCTTAGGATGTGCCAATTGGCATCTTATCAATGATGGAACAGATTTAACAAGTTGTGTATTCTGTGTGTTCACATGTGTATGGGTATGTGCTGTGTGCATAGACGTGAGTAAGGTCATAATACGTGTGTGTGTGTGTGTGTGTGTGTGTGTGTGTGTGTGTGTGTGATTTCTGCCATAATTTATTTACATTGTTTTAATCTTATTCTCATTTTCTAAAACATTTTCAAATTTAAAATTTAGTAACTATCACATAATAAGCTGCTTTAAGTGCCCAATGATTTTGTATGATTTCCTTGTTGGGTAAATTGGTAGCCAGCATCTCAGAAGGGTACAATACTATGATAGTACACTGTAGTTACTTGGGCTGAAAGATTGGTATCATATCCTAAATGATACAAAATGTTAGGAAAATATGGACTGTCAGTGAGATTGTTACACAAACAAGCATGTCTCGCATTCCCAGCATTCTACTATGACCCTGGTATTTCTGTGGTCAGCCTCTAGTAAATGGGTAAACAACAACAATAACTCTGACTCTCTCTGTGGAGAACAAGGAACTCTATAAAGTGTTATAGGTTTAGGAACTTTGGGGTCCCATACATTTTTAAAATGGATGTCCCTACTGCTTTAAGTATAGTCATTTACCAATAGTCATGGGTTCCTGGCAATACCATTAACATCCAGACAATGGATGTTTAGTGGAGGGCTATTATTCCTTGACAATTGTGTAACCATACTAATTAAAGAGCATTTGCCAACTTCCTAATTATCTGCCTGATGAAGCATCTTCTGGTGGGTAAAATATAGCTAACATTGTCATTTTTACCAATTACTGGGGGTAGGGGATGGGATGAAGTTGAGATGACTTATCCTTGACACCATCCAAAGTAGCAATAAATTTAAGAGCTTTAAGAACAACTATTCTTGGGTCAGCAAGACTGATGACCTCTGTTCAGTTTGAAGGACCCACATAGGGAAAGGAGAGAATAAACTCCTGAAAGTTATTCCCTGCCCTCCATATGTATGCTTAGGAACAAGCACCCTGACACATGCACCCCCAAACCACACACACACCGCACACTGAATAAATATAATAAAAATTCATTAGAAAAACTTACAAAAAGCTATTGTCTCTTTTCCTTTCTAATTCTTTATATAACTTTCACATCACACCAATGTATTCTCTGCTCACTTCTCATCTAATTTGAGAAAAATGAATTTTAGCATTTGATAGGTAGATGAATTCTTTCCTTAACCCACCATTACACTGCATCTGCAATACATTAAAAATTCACCAGCACATGGACGTTTCCAAATACCATGAAAGTAGAAAGACCACATTTCTTATATCATTGTGAAGAAACAGTAACCAAATCACCTTCTACCCCTTTAATAAGAATGCCACAGATGTCCATGATATCTGGGCATCTTATCCAAAGATAATGACACTTAACATGACATTCAGCATCCTTGAGAGTGAGAGCTAATATTTATTCATAGTATTTGAATTTTACCTAGGGAGAATGGCAGGAAGTAACTTGGATGTCCATCAAAGCCTTTGCAGAGAGTTTGCAAAGGTTAAAGCAGATTCAATTAATCAGCCACATTCTATTTTTCACATGACCACTTTCTTATACTTAATAGTTAGGAGTTCACAATCCATAAAGCATGAATGTGTGCTCATATATGTACACGGTTTGCAGCTATCACATATGCTTGGCACTGGGCACATAGTTGTGTGTTTCACACTTGCACACTGTTATATTCGCAGTGTCTAAAGTGGTAGCTCCAGTGCCTTTTGTTATTAAGGAGTTCCAGAAAGATGGAGAAATAAACCATGGTATATTCACATTGACGCCGAGAGAACATTCTCAAATGCAGAACTTTTATTTGGTTACTCTTGGACTATGTTCATACCATGACCTTAAATATAGAAACAAATAAGCTAACCCTATAAATTGGGGCCCTACTCATGTGCATTTTAAGCAATTGTTTGGTCACTTGAAAAAATTTTACTCAGTACTAAATGTGAAAATACAATAAGGGCAAGGAAAAATAGGTTCCCAAGAACAATACTAAAATATTCATATACTCAAAATTCAAAACCTGTCTCTCAGTTGTAGGTTTATATGACCAATGAGGTGACTTTGTCCTCAAACAACAAAATTAGTATGAGAAAATCAAGTAAACGAAGGATACTTCATTAGTTTCATTTGATTATAAAACCTATTTGCTACCGTTACAATTTTACCAAAATCTTATTCAAAAGAGATAGTTATAGATAGCTGATAGATACCCAAGTTAAAAAGTATGTCATTCATATGACTCTGTGCTTTAATTAGAGTATTAGTCAAATGTCCACAAGGTATTTCTACAGTTACATCAAATTAGAATAGCCTCAATTCAAAAAAACTAATTAAATACAGAATGTGATTCAATAAAAATCACTGATGGTTAATTAAGGAAAGAATTACCAGACTTAAATGAAAATATATTATGTGTATAATCCTAATTAGTGAGTAGCTCCTTACACTGCACCCATTTGGAGATATTCACCAGCTAAGCATTTAACCTTGGGAGTAAGCAACATGCTTTCCTTGGCAAATAGCAGTTCATAAACATGGAATTGAGCAAGTTAAAGGATTGTTAAGATAAAATGCCTGACAGAATTTCCTTGAGGAGACACAAGAAGAAAAGTGTAAGTTACTGTCATGGAGTGGAATATTTACTTGGAATTGGAATATTCCAAGTAAATTTTGTAGCACATGCCTTTAACCCCACCACTCAGGAGGTAGAATTGGGTCTTTCTGAGTCAAGGCCAGCCTATTCATACAGAGTTGCAGGACAGCCCGGGAACACAAAGAGATTCTATCTTTTAGAAAATCAAAAATAACAAATAAAAAGTCTCTAGTGGTTGCTCTTAGATATTTTAAAGTCTTTATGTTTTGCTACTTAATGACACTCAGTGTTTTCTCAGTTATTTTTAATAATAGGATATTTCTCTAGACAAAATAAATTGGATAAAGGCAAAATTACGGATCAATATGTATAATGAGAGCAGACATAAAAATTGACTGGAAAACAGAAACAATATTTCCATAGAAATAACACATTATTACTAAATGAGGTTTATTTGAGACAATTATGGTTGATTCAACATTAAAATATCAATCACTGAAAATAACCACAGTAGACGTACCTGGGTGTGAAGTTGCTGTTCCAAGCCACCTGGTTCTGGGAACCAAGTTCTTATCCACCAAAAGTTCAGGGAGCACTCCTAACTAGTAAGCCATTTCTCCAGTCCTTAAGCACTAAAATTTAAATATAATAGCAAATAATTGTCTGCATACTAGATTACAAATGTTTTTGTGAACCTCAGTGAATCTCTAGTGGATTTCTAATCAAGAGTTACACCATTTTCACCTATCAGGAGACTTATCATTGGTAGCTTGCCAGTTTGGTGCAAAAGGGTTTTAAAGAGCGAATACATTCCTTATTAGATCTTCAATGGATTTCATTAACTTTTAAAATGATTTAAAATTCACTTGTACTATCAGAAAATGGTTGTTAACTCTTCAACTCACTCTTCTCAAACTTGGGAAATCAAACATATAGAATAATCCATAAAAAACTTCTTCATGATCTTGGAATAAACAAATTTCTCTTAGCAACAATGCAGAAAAAGTTGTAATAAAAGAAAAACTGATGAACTCATAGTACATAAAAAATTAAAGTCTTCTCTTTTCATAGAGGACCATCAAGAAAATATACCTTTAATTCCAGCACTCAGGAGACAGAGGCAGGTGGCAAGTGGTTCTCTATGAGTTTGAGGCCAGCACCCCCATAAAGAGAAAATACAGGTTCTGGCTATTGCAAATAATGCTGCTATGAACATAGTTAGGCAGGTATCCTGGTGGTATGGTTGAGCATCCTTTGAATATATATTCAAGAGTGGTGTCACTGGGTCTTGAGATAGATTGATTCCCAATTTTCTGAGAAACCACCATACCAATTTCCAAAGTGGTTATACAAGTTTGCACTCCCACCAGAGCGAGGGGTGTTACCTTTAATCTGTAATTTTTCCAGCATAAACTGTAATAAGTGTTGTTGATGTTAGCCATCCTGACAGGTGAAGATGGTATCATAGAATCGTTTTGATTGACATTTCCCTGATGACTAAATGTCTTTTGGCCATTGAGATTCTGTATGTGTGTGACAGATGTGTAGCTTGGTCTGGTCCCCTAGTAGTGGGACCAGAATCTGTCCTAGGCACATGAACTCACTTTTTGGAACCCATTCCCTATGGCGGGATGCCTTGCTCTGCCTTGATGAGGTAGAGAAGAGCTTGGTCCTAGCTCAAATCGATATGCCCAGCTTTGTTGGAAAGGAGATAGCGGGGGGGGGGGGGAGGGCAGGCAGCCAAACTGTGGTTGATAGGTAAAATAAATAAAAAAATTAAAAAAATTCAGAGTGAAACAAATCCTTGTTTGTGAAAACATGTTCACACTAAGCACTTTTGGGAAGGGTAAGAAAGGGAAATGCAAGTATTTCATTTTGCCTAAAAATTGCTTGCACAAGTAATTCTTCTGTGTTTGCTTCTCAGAAGACCAAAAGAGACATCTTGTTCTGTATTTTCAAATTTTGGAAACTATTCACTGTCCCTTCTCAGTCTGGGGTCCTTAAAAACATCAGGACGAAATGTTGTACCCAGTTCACACAATTGCCCTGCTTCCTCTGTTCTCCTGTTTGCCATTTTACCTCCTAAGAGGTAATATACAAACGACAGGAAGTGACGAGCAGAGAACAGGAAATGAAGATTCCCTAACTTTAAAGAGCAGGTGATTTCCCTCTGTATTTAGTAATTAAATGTGTTCATAAATCTTGTTCTTTTGAATTGCTTTCTTTATGCCTAGTGCTTACTACAATTCAAAAGGTGTTATGTTTGAGAATTTTTTAAATAATCCTTTTCTTTTTTGTCTATATATTTACCTATGCATAACTGAAGTCAAATGTTACATGTTTTAAAATTATTTTGAAAATAAATGCATATATTTATTCTGTATGTCATGATCTTTTAAATTTTATTGGAATTTCAAAATTAAATTAAAAATATTGAGAGGAAAATAGTCTCAGTTTCACTCAGCATTATAGTAAAGACAGGCAAGTGTTAAGTTAATGAGCAATAAAAAAATCAGGTTAGTGCATCAAAAATAAATAAATGAAACAACTAGAAATATCATTAGCATTCCACCATTATTCAAAGGGAAAAACAAAATGTAAGTAGGCATGGAAACTCAAGCCTGTGACTTTCTGATGCTTTGTTACACACACACACACACACACACACACACACACACACACACACAGGCATGTGTATGATCTGGCTGATAGAGAACTAGGGTCCACAGATTACCACATGTCACTATGGAAAATGGCTAATAAAGTAGTTGATTTATGCCCATCATGCATCAATATATGTACTATCTTAACGATATTATATGAATATAACATAGCATTATTTGTAGAAACCAGAGCTGGAAAATTTTCATCAGTGAAAGGTTCAATGAACATGACAGAAAACAGTTTAGATGATAAAAACAAACAAGAGAGAATACACAGCAGAGGAGATAGACTGCCTTACTACTGTGGAAGGTGATATGATATCTATCATGTAAGAAAATGATCTTAGGAGTAAAGATTATTTTCATCATTATATTTATCTGAAGATCCAGGATGTGAAAACTTAAGATGACTAAACAAATGAATTTAGATAAAACTCCTACAATATTAATAAACTTATGCATTTAAATTTTAAATCACTGTGAGTTTACATTATAATCAAATATTTTGTGAATTCCTATGTGAAAAACAGCCTTTTAACTACTCAGTTAAACTAATATGCAAATATATGATTTACATATTCTACAACATATAATAAATTTAATTTTCTATGTTGTAAAAGATAGAGTACTATGCTATTGTGTCAATAAAAGCAATCCTTACTGAGTCTGGAGGGATAGCTCAAATGATCTGATTTCTTCTCCCAGCACTCATATGGAGTTCATAACTGTCTGTACCTCAAGTTTCAGTGAATATTTTGAAATTTGTAGGCATGTAGGCACTACACATATGGGTTGCACATATGGGTTGCAGGCAATCACTACATAAATTTTAAAAAAAAATTGTATCCTTTAAAAAGATGCAATCCTTATTAATTACATAGAATAGTTTAATTTAATGCCCAATAATCCAATATTCTTTACTTGCTATCTCAATATTCTCAGCAATTAAGAACTTTCCAACTACTTAAATTGAATAAAATTGTGAGCTTCTATGCTCAAGGTAAGTGTTTAAATGCTTGGGAAAAACTGAATGCAGAAAACAACTTTATAACATAGTTAGTGAAAGGAAAAGACTTAAGTAAAAATGTGATTTTCATGCATTGTCAGGTTGCATATTATCTTGTTAAAATGGATGACTAGATGAAGTCACTTTGTCTAGAGATCTGTATGCTTAATGGATTGAATTTGTGTTATAACATTTCCTGGGGACACATCTACTAGTATGGCCTTTCTTGTACATGCAATGAGTTGAACATTTCTGGATTGAACATATTAGAAACATTTAAAGATATTTCTAGAGGTACTAAATTTCTGCCGTTATTTATTCACATCACAAATGTCAATACTTACACTCATTTATCAAAATTAGCTATTGGGAAGAATTGGTAGTGCATCTGGGGTAAAGTTGGACAGATTGTGTTTTCAATTGGGAGCGTAAGGAGCATACTCTTCTTAATGTACCTTTTCGGGGTCAATTGTTTTGAGGACAACCACTTTAATTTTGATATTTGAATTCTTGTTATAATATTAGCAACAGGATATCTCTGTTATTAAATGGTGATTTGTACATCTTAAGAAATAGGAAATAAAAAAAGGATTTAACAAAAAAATTTGCTTAGGGTATATTATGTTACAGAAAGCAGAATTTAGCTAAAGGAGTGCTCCCTCAGAACTTCCTCTAACATCAATTCAAAGATAAGCAGCAATATAATCAGCCATGCAGCCATGTTGTACCTTGAACATAATGAAATTTAGACTTGCTGAGAATATGTTTCTGTTAAGCTTTGTTCAGTAAGATTGCTGCCAATTAGAGGCAAGGAGGAAGGGAGGGAGGAAGGGAGGGAGGGAGAGAGGGAGGCAGGGAGGAAGGAGAGAGGGACTGAGGGAGGGAAGGATGGAGGGAGGGAGGGATGGAGGGAGGGAGGAAGACAGTGATACTATCCTTGCTATGTAAATCTCCCATTTGAACCATGGTCAGACTTGCAACCTGCTGTCTCTCTGCTTAAATTGTTCAAAGTGTGAGTTGTGAAAGAGATTTAGGGATGACAACATATATGAACTGTATCAGCCAAAGGCCTATATAAGTTGGTAAAATATTCTGTTCCACACCTGGTTGCTTTTAGTGCATTGGCCAGAACCAGACATGTGCTATTAAAGAGCCTTTTTTTCAGAATTCTATGAGTATTTGGAGTGAATTCCCACTGAGACTTAAGTTGTTGCTTCAATAAAATTTATTACTAGTCATTGATAATAATGTCTTTGTTTGGGGATGTTTTTTCTTATGCATTGTGAGCATAAAGAATTTAGCCAGGTGGTGCAGAAATAACTCTTCTTAGTTTGCAATTTGGTAGATCATATATTGTTCCCCAAAGAATTTTCTTCCTAATTATGTTTTGTCCTACACAATATTAAAGTTCATTGACATTTCCAAAATACACAATAGGATCTCTGTGTGAAAAATGCCTACGAGCAATATTGACTGCTGACAAGTAGGCTAGCTTATATTTTTAAAAGTAGGTGTTATGGATTTATCAATAATAAACCAGAGTTGATTATATTAGTACTCATCTCTTCCCTTTTTGGGCTGACTAAATTATTGTATTCAGCTTTTTATTGCATTTATCCTGGAATGCTGTATTGTGCACCTGTGTGAAAGTAGACATCACGAGGAATAAAGGAGTTACACTACAGACTGCTCCCCACAAGTAAATGTGACAAATGTGTGCTTCCAAGGAGCTCTGAAAAATCTGTGAAAAGTCCAGACTCTGTGATTCATGCAAATCAACCCTATCTTTCTTGCTTCTAGGAGAGAGGGATTCTATAGGGCAGTGGGTATTGTGCAACTTAATTATAAGTGTCAGCCAGATGTACAAAAGTACTGTCACTTACTGTGTTTCTTATCAAGCTGTTAGTACCATACAACTGGTGTACTAATAATGAAGTTTTAATTAGCTCTCCAGTATACTGAGAGCTTATTTAAGCCTTCCAAATTGGATAGTGCATGCTTAGCTGGAAGGCACGCTTGTATCCCAAACATAGCAAAATAATTGTCACGCACATGAGGAGACAGCAGTCTCCTCATGAAACCTTCACATCTACCTTTGAAGGAATGAATGCATAAAATGTCCAAGGAAGTTCTTGATGATGTGGTTTAAATGCTGAATTTTACATAGCAAACCGTTCTAGTAAGCGAATCATTAAGTTCATTTGAGAATCACCATTAGGGAGAAAGCAAATATTAAATAAGGTCTGTGATACCATTAATTGAAATTGGACTATTATCGCTATACATCCATTCCTACAGATGACTCAGTTTTATTTACACACCCTTAGTGCTGGTCTGAGGTTTTATAACTCATGGGAAATTATGGTAGACCTCTTACTTCTTACTTGAGGTGGGTCCTGGATATTAGAACTAAGAAGTTGTTCATTTAAAATGTCCCCACTGCGTCCTAGTAGTTGTTTAATGCAATGGAGAGTTTAGACCATCGTTTTTTTTTTTTTTTTTTTTTTTTTTTTTTTGTGTGTGTGTGTGTGTGTGTGGTTGTCTATTTATACTGGATATGATGTGTAATATATGCTAATACTACTGAGAGTACTCTAGCCACTAGTGTCCCCACCCTACAATATGAATTTCAGGCAAACGATAGATTTGGAAACTTGCGGTGGAGTAGTCAAAGTCATTTGCTGTTAGCAAAGGTTCTGTGTTATCATTTTTAAATGGCAATTTTAATTTCTTGTCATATTATCTATTTTCTCTAAGTTGGCCCAGAATGAAAGTTATCAGAATACGCTCTTATGTGTTTGATATTCTATTGTGTGAATATAAGAATTGCTTATTCTCCACGTGCCAGGAACTGTATTAGCACAGATGTTAAAAGGGTGAGACTGTGGGCGTACATTTTTTAGGTACACACGACACTCTGTGGAGAAGGTAAGAGTAGAGTTGTAGAGTAATGTGCAGCTCTGAACCTACACATAGGCTGATTTTACAACCTATCTGATGTGTCCCTATGCTTGTTTAGCAAAGCCATGTGTGTGAGGGCTGGAGTACAAGATTATCTGATTACTAGTCCCTATGAAACTCAGGGACAAGGGTCAAATCCTGTTCAGATGTGATGTTTACCTCCAGATAGTGAAACGATGGCATATAGGACCTGCAGGAAACCTTAAAAGGGAATGAATCCTTCCCTGTTGACATTGTTTTTGAGTTATTGATGCCTATATTGACCTTACATAGAAATGCTGAATTGCTATGCCCACTTATTCAGAAGCTGTAGGAGACACAAAGTAAATTCAGAAGTGTGAAAAGTGTTGTGATTTGTAAAGAAATCAAAGCAGATTATTAGCAAAAGCATAACAGAGGGGACCAAAGGGAGAGGGAAATGGCTGAGGGAGGTAGGAATGCCAAATCTGATGCTGGGACGTGTGATTTGTGGATGGAATCACTATGTGAGAATCCCAAAGTTAGGATTGGGTTCAGCAAGTTCTGAGTGAGTTCACTTACAGATGAAGGTATATAGTTAGTAGTGGGAATAAGAATCCTTTCATACTTTATCTAGAAAATATATCAGGATATATTTTATGTGTGACAGACAATTGTAATTGCAAGCCCATTTCCAATCTTCAAATACGTTTTCTGTTGACTTTGACAAGGCTCTCCCTGCCAATAATGCTTGAGGACATGCCTCAGCTTTAGCAGCATTGTCACATGGAAGGTATTTTACAAGACGATGTTTTATGCATGTGTTGATGCTCTTGTTTTTATATTCAAATAATTTCATTTAGAAATGCTGATCACACATTCAATTATTCCCGTCAATTTATCTTCATCAAATAGGGTCTGACTCCTCTGCATGTGATCTGAATTGTAGCATACCAGTATCATTAGTTCTCGAAAGGCCTGCCTTGGTAAAACATGCAGTGCCATTGAGCACTCAGTTTGAATTGTGTTTGTGTTCTAAACAGTGAGTAACTGACTAATGATGACAGTGACGGGAAAACAGATGATGAACTCTAATGTAATCTGGTAGGACCGTGTAGAGAGTTCTCCAGTCTCCTTTGGTTCTGATTCGACTAGCCATCTGTATTCTGATACTCCTGAGAGACATGGGTTGAGAGAGAGGACACAGTACAGCAAACCCTGAAGAGTTTGTGTCCTATTGGTCAGTCCCACTAGGAGCTAGCCTCCTATGGGACAGGCAGGACCAATGAATGGAGTCTGGAGTTAGTTATCTAATGGGAGATGTCATTCTGTAAATGTTTCTCATGCTGGTTAATGAATAAAGCACTGTTGGCCAATAGGAAAGGAAGATAGGAGGGGCTAGGAGATAAGGAGGAAGGAGGAAGTAGTAAGGAGAGTCAAGATGGAGAATCTGGAGAGAATAGAACCACTAGCAACCTCTCACTGGTAAGACCATGTGGAAATACATAGAAATGGGTTAAAAATTAAGACAGAGCTAGCCAATAAGAAACAAGTAACTGGGCCAACAGAATTATATCTAATACAGAGTCTCAGTGTGTTATGATGATGATGCGGCGGCGGGACAAGACAGGACAGCAGGCAGAAAAACCATACTCCTTACAGATGGTGCCCTACTCGTTACAGTTATCTATTGTGATTTTGTAGACATTTTCATCAAATTCTAAATTCTTAACCGCCTGCATGAATACGTTAATGGAGGGGATTCATATAAACTATTCTATGCAGGAGACTCCTAGCATGACCAGAATGACCAAGGATTTCAGGGCCTTCTTCCAGCCCCCCTAATCCTTGCTCCTCCTCATCCAAGTGCATTCCATTAAGAAACTCATGCTTTCTCTGCCTCTCTGTGATGTAAATCTGCTTAAATGAGTCCTGTGGCTTTAAAACACAGAGTTCTTTCTCTTAGGATTTATGAGCTCTCTCTCTCTCATATAAAGAAGAGGGTGTTTGAACCCCTCTCCACACTTCCAAGTTAAATTCATGGAGAGCAGAAGCCTAAAATCACGTCTAGTTCCAAGGTATAGATCTTCATCAATTCATGACAGTGAAAGACAATGAATTATTTCTTTGGGCAAAGCCAATCTAGTAAACACTGATATCCTAAATCCTATGTCCTCTACAGATTAATCCAATCTGAACCCAAACATTTGTAACTTTTGTTTGTTTTTGTGTCTGAATTCTTTCCTCTCATACTTTATTACATTGGTATTTTTCTCTTCTGTTTAATTTTGTTGGACACATTTACTTCTGAATACTCATAAGAAAAACAGCTGAATTCCTCAGATACACTCGAAAGGCCACAGACACAGGACTATCTAACAACAAGCTCACAGGTTGTACAAATTTGTCGTTTGTTTGTTTGTTTTGCTTTTACCTGTAATTGCCAGAGTACAATTGGTTGCATTTGATAGTCTGACCACTAGCAACAGACATTTTTTTTAATTTTTGGTCTGAATTACCAACACTAATTTTCCACAGATTTCAATGAGACCTTAGGAAACATAAGAGCTGAAAGCTAAGAAGTCATAAGAGATGAATGAACCAAGCCACAGAGATGCTGAGAAGCAGCAGTTGGTTCCAAGAGCAAAGTCATTTTAAGACACAATGTTGGTTCAAGGGGAGGCTCAGAAATAATATTATAAAAAGCAGTTCAAATAGTTGAATCAAAAAGAGCAGATCCTATTGAGCTGAAGCCCTAGAGACCAACTTGGAAATCTGTCACCTGTCAATCCCATTATGCATCCATCTGTTGTCCTGACCTTTGATCAGTGGGGGGCACCACACCTCGGAGCCGTTAGGTGTTCCTATGGTATTATTACCCTGGCAAGGGAATTACATCATTAACTGCTCTGGTATGTTCAGTAAATTCACAAGCCTTTGTTCTCTGTTAAGATTTTGATATGTCCGTGTATCCATATATTTGTGTCTTAATCTGATAAGTTCATAGGAGACCATACTATATTTTGAAGAAATGAGCTATTTATCAATTGACCTCATTGTTTGTGATAGAGGAAACATGGCTCTTTACTTACACAGATCAAGCATAGATTCATCCTCAGTATTTATATTCATAATAGAGGTAAATACAGTTTTATAAAATAATGTTTGCCCAGGGGAAAACATAACCCAATCTCCTGAGTTCCTAATGGCTTTCTGAGGTCTTTGCCATCCTAGTCTTAGTATCCTGTTGACTTGTCAAGGTTGAAGACAGAGCAGGCCACTGGGAATATATTCTTGCTGGTTGTTGATGAGGCCCCTAGGAAAAGTTCTTTGCTCTTCTCTACTCCAGGTCAGCTTTTATGAACTATTTTGTGGTATTTATTCTGGGCCTTTCCTCTTAATTAAGCTCCCTAGGAAAGAACGCATTCTGCTCATATTTTATGATGATTGTAATTTCACTGGCACAATTGTAGCTGTGAGGTTATATTGCACAAAGGAAATAAAACTATATGACAAGATAGAATTCTTTACCGAAAGAGAATATATGCCTTATCTATAACTTCAGGTTTTTAGAAAAACTGTAGCATCATTTGACCTCCAAACAAAGTGCTGATCCATTTGTGTTTTATTATTCATGGAACAACAATATATCAAACCCTTCCCATGATACTAGGATTCTGTGAGCTTACAGAATGCAAAGCACCAGTCTTTAAGCTATACATACATATATATATATATATATACATACGTACATACATACATATAAAACCTTCTGTATATAAATAACCTTCTGATCACTCTTCACTAACAGTTACTCAATACTCTGTTGACCCAGAATCCAAAGGATTCAGAAAAGAATATGGATGATGCACAGCTGTTTTCCTGTTGAGTACACATGCATATTGGGTGTGTTGTTTAAAAAGAGAATTAATTACACTCAATACAAGATAAAAATGTATTTGTCACAGTGTTTCACTACCTAGGTTATCGGTACAATTGCATTTTTATTTTCTTACTATTTATTAATTGCATGAATTAATGTATTACCTTATGATATTTCATACATGTGCATAATATATATGTATACACACACACACATATATATATATACACATATATTGATAGTCTTCAATTCCTATTACTATTTTCCACTACCTCCATGTACTCATTGTACTTTCATGTATTATCTCTATTGGTTTGTTTATCCTGTTTAATTACTATTATTACATGTGTACATACATGTAAATTTATAAACTCAACCTGCTGAGTCCATTTGTTGTTGCCATATCTATATTATCTTAGGAATGACCATCTGAATATTCAGTTAGGGGAGGAACATCCTTGGGGAAGACTGGTTCCTCTCTTTGGTCAGTCATTGATTGCCTATAGCTCTTCATCTAGAGGTAAGACTGCACCCCATCCACATTGGTATGCTCCCTGGTATTATTTTAGTTGTTCTTTGTTGATGGAATTAAGGCTATATGAAATGATGTTAACAAATGAGGTTCATCTTTTGTTGAAGCAAGAATATGAACACCAAGAGAGGGAGAATCAAAGAATTATATAAAAATGAAAACATGAGTTTTGATAGGGAGAGTGTAAAGACCATTACCTTTCAACTGCTAGAAATACAGGAGAATGAACTTTCAGGATCATTTCATGTTTGCTAGATCAAAGCAAGATGAAATAGGAATCCTTAGCTTTTTATGTCACCCTCAGTGAGAGTTTTTCCACTACAGCAGAGTCTCAGTTACCCTTCTGAGCATGACAATTACAAATTATATTATATATCTGCATAACATTTCACTCATTATTTCTCTTCAGCATATTAATATAAATGGATATCACTTCAGGTCCTTATTTATACATCTTAGGTAATTCATAATAAACCAGTTAATAAAATACAGCTTCAAATAATTCATAACTTTAATCTTGCATTTTAAAATTTGTCTTGCAGACTCAATTGACTTTTTTTTTGAGGTGTGTTTATGGTTTGTGTTTGGATGACTAAGACCCCAAATTATTATAGCTGTATGTTGATACTTGTTCGTACAACACTGCCTTAATCTGGTAGTATATATATTTCATTTATTATCAGATACACCCTTTCTATTCTTCATCCTAATATCTGGTTGCCAGTGACTTTTACAAGTGACTCTAATTGACTCGTCCTTGAGCTTATTTTAAATTTAGCCAGTGGCAATCCCTGAGAGGAAATTGGGAAGGAAGAAAAAATTGGTGATGTATTACTCCATTTTTTTTTTCTTTTTTTAATGCTGAAATTCTTTTGCAGGCTATTTTAGAATAATTTACACCTTCAAATCCCTGAGCCAAAGTGTATACTCTCCCGCCTCAAGTGCTCCTTCTGGCCTTGCTAATAAAGCCTCACCAGTTTTAGAGTCACAATAGGATATGATGGAAGCCAGAATCTTAAACAGAAAATGGATGCGTTCACAAAAAATCTTTTAACGGTTTCACTCTGAGCTCTTAACTGCTTTCATCATCACAGACAGGGCCCTTCATAAATTGGCCTGAGCCATTTCTCCTGACCCTGATTCATCACCCCACCCCCTCACTCCGCTGTGAGTACTGCAGCTCTTTGCTGTTCTTCAGAGCAGATGAACTTCCTCCTGTCTTGTGACCTTTTTTCTCCCCGTTCCACCTGATGGTCTTCTGAAGATCCCTCAGACATCACCACCTCAAAGGAGCTTTGGCCGATTTACAAGACCCCTGAGCTCTCTTGAACACCCAAATATTCCACTTGGGTTTCTGACACTTCCTTCATGTGAAATGGATTTGTTAACCTCTGTAATGGCCATCTTCTCCAAGAACATATTAACTTTGTAGTTGAAAGGAATTTAGGTACAATCACGTGTTCACACCCAGAACACCCACTTGTGCTAACTGCTCAGTGAGATGAGGAAGACTGTGTTGAGTGAAATACAGTGGCAAGCCAATGCCTTGGTAATATTTGTTGAGCCCATGATCCTGTGGTGGTTATTAGCTGTCCATCACTGGAAGCCTTGTCATTTTTAGTCTCCTCATAATCAATCCTGGCCACTGGTATCAAAAGAGGTTAACTTAGAAGATGTTGGTTCCATTTCCATTTCGGCCTTTTTTTTTTTTTAAATCTGTTTGTATACCACATCAATTGTAACAGACTAGCAAACATCTATAAGCCATTTTAGTGTCATATTTAATAAAGTGTCAGAAAGAAAACGAATTACAAAAGAGAATCAGTTACACAAAGTTATCTTTCTGATGAATTCTACAGTACTGCATATAAAAATACCAAGAATAAAGTGAACGAAAGAACAGTGTAATTTCAAGTGAGTATAATGTTGGCTGTAGATGTCCCGTGACGCCAGACCCACATAGAGGGATGGGAAGTAAGGCTCACAGAATTTAAATGACTTCTCTGACAATTTCCAGAGGCTCTTGGGAGAGCCGGCTCCACCGGCTGACAGAAAAAACTGGAGGAGATGCTGGAACCTTTCCAGCACAGCACAGTAGAGCTGACCCTGATAGTATGTGTGTGGGGGGAGGAGAGGGGGTGAGCCAGCCCCTAGGGTGTGAGCTCAGGAGAACTGATACCGCCCTTCACCTGTGCATTGTGAGAGCTGCCCCGAAGACAGACTTGAGAGTGGATGAGTTGGTCTTGCTCCTCACCATAGGAAAGCAGCAGAGCTGACCCTGGTGGCATAGCAGAGCAGGCAAGACTGACCAACTCAGCTACCACCCAGGTCCAGATCCAGATCCAGGTCCAGATCCAGGTCCAGGTCCAGGTCCAGATCCAGGTCCAGGTCCAGGTGCAAGTCCAGGTCCAGGTGCAGGTCCAGGTCCAGGTACAAGTCCAGGTCCAGGTGCAGGTCCAGATCTAGGTCCAGATCCAGCTCCGGCTCCGGCTGTGGCTCCGGCTCCGGGTCTGGGTCCAGGTATAGCTCCAGGTCCAGCTCCAGGTATAGGTCCAGGTCCAGGTCCAGGTCCAGGTCCAGGTCCAGGTCCAGGTCCAGGTCCAGGTCCAAGTCCAGCTCCAGCTCCAGGTCAAGGTCCAGGTCCAGGGCTTTGAGTTGGCCCACTCCAGCATCTACCCCACAGGAGAACTGATGGAGGTCAGGAGGCTCTGGCCCTTCAGAAGCAATGCTTCAGGATCACTATGACATGGTTGGACAATGGGATTTCTGAGAGGGGCCCTAGTGCGGTGGGTGCCTGTGTTGGTAGTAGAGCCGAAGCCAGGGCTCGCACCAGACCAATGACTCATGGCAGTGAGCATTTGCAAGTAAAGGTGTTTGTACAAAAGGGTACACCGGGTGACACTCCATGACATATCACAGTTTCTACCATGAAATGCTTTTGTCTTCTTTAATTAACACTTTTATTTTTAATTAGTTTATTTATTGTTGGTTTTCTCCTGTGGGGGCAGTTGCAAGGGCAGAGGTCAGACATGGAGGGACAGGGAGATGAGTGGGATTGGAGTGCGTGATATGAAATTCAAAAAGAACCAATAAAAATGTTTAAAAAAAAGGAATAATGGCTTGCTTATTAGAAACAACTATGACAGTGGAGATGGAATATGAAAGCAAGGGCCACTGAACTGAGCTCTTTGCCACATTGTATTTCCAGGTTTTTCTTTTCTTTTTCTTTTTTCTTTTTTTGAAGATCTATATTGATTTTAACTTGTGCAAATGTATGGTCTCCACACACATGCTAGCACCCACTGAGACCAGATAATGTGTCTTCATCTGTTATAAGCTGCCTGCCTTGAATGTTAGGAACTGAACTCAGGTCCTTTGCAAGCCTTAACGTAATCGATGAGCCATCCCTCCAGCCCCCATCAAGTAATTTAAGAAGCACATTAATTTTAACAGTATGTGACAACTCTATGTGTTTGCCTGTTGGTGAAATGGGAAAACCTTCATTTTTATATTCTTGAGCCCTCTATGTTCACAGGGGGGATGGGGATTTGCTTAACTTCCTTTTAATCTGAGTTTAGGAAGGTTTAGGTGTGATGCTTTCCTTCTGTAGTTCCGAAGGCCTCACTGCCAGCAGGAGTGCCCCCAGAGACTTGTCCACAGCACTGTGGTTTCGTGTTTGTGTAACAAAGAAATGGAATCTTAATGGCAAGCCTAAATCATTGGAACTGTGGCATGGGCAAAATTAATTTTTAGAGATGGTTATAAGAAATTATTCTTATTATAAGCCAAGTAATTTTTTTAATTGACTCAATGCCAGAAATCTCTTCTAGAATTCAGAGCCACACTGGACATCTTTGAACTGCTATTCTGTGGACCAGCATCACAGGAAACAAAACTAAGTCTGCCCATTTGACTCAGCACTTAAGTACCCAACCTAAAGAATAGAGACTTGCTATAGGAAACCCAATAAAGCAGTATTTGATTTATTAAAACTAATTTCAAATACAGAAGTTTGCTTCTTTAATTAGGTAACATAAATAGAAAAGTTCAGTTTTCCTTAGAGTTTCAAGTCTTTAAAATTTATTTTTATCTGCACTGTATTTTATTAAGTAGATTATAAAATAAGGAAGCCATGTTTACAAAATCGTCTTAAGGCTCTAACTAATTTTCACACCAGCCCTTAATTATTCATGTGCATCTTCTATTTACTTACTTCTCTTGACAGAATAAACCCACAATAGAGAACAGAATTGCAGAAATTAAGTAAGTGTTAGGTAATTCCACAGTATAAGCCTTTGAGCGGTGCCAGGGAATTAGAATTCTGAAAAGAAAAAAAAAAAAGTTTTCTCAGAGGACAGTAAACATTGAAATGCATCACTGATATTGACCTGCAAGGTTGTAAAGTGCTTGATTTGCAAGCATGAGGACCTACCTGAGCTTGGCTCCCCACCACACATGGAAAAAGTCAGGCCACATATTATGTTCTTCTAATCCAGAAATGCTGAGTCAGACAAAGAAGGATCTCTGGTCCTAGGTGAACCTTGATCTCCAGGTCCAGTGAGAGACTATTTCAAAAATACTGTGGAGAGCAGCTGAGGAAGACATAGAAGGTGAACTCTGTCCTCCAGATGCACAATCACACACACACACACACACACACACACACACACACACACATCTATGTCCTTATACACAAACAGGAATAAAAAAAGTCTTGAGATTGATGTCACATGCTCAAGGAGAACTAATTTCTTCATGGTTTTAATAAGAGAGCATCTCACTCTGTAATCCAGCCTAGTCTTGAACTCACTGCAGAGCCTTGACTGTCCTTGAGGTCAAGGTTGTCCTGCCTTTACTTCTGTCTTAGTTGGGTTTATTTCTTTAATTTTTGTTTTTTCATTTTACAATTTTACAACCCCAGTTCCCCCTCCTTCCCCTTGTCCCACTCTGACCTCCCCCACCCCACCCCCCATTCACTCCTCACAGGGGGTAAGGCCTCCCTTGGGGAGTCAACAAAGTCTGTCATACCAAGTAGAGGCAGGACCCAGCCCCTCCCCTTCTATCAAGGCTGAGTAAGGTATCCTGCCATAGGGAATGGGCTCCAAAAATCCATGTCATGTACTTGGGATAAGTTCTGGTCTCACTGTTAGCTGCCCCTCAGCAGATCACACCACATGATCATCACCACGTTCAGAGAGTCTAGTTGGGTCCCATGCAGGTTCCCCAGCTGTCAATCTATAGTCCTCCAGACAGCTGTCTCTGTGATTTTCCCAATCATGATCTTGACTCCTCTTGTCTATATGATCCCCCACTCCCTCTCTTCAACTGATCTCCAGGAGCTCAGCCCAGTCTTTGTCTGTGGAACACTGTGTTTGGGTTTCTATTGCTGTGAAGAGACACCATGACCATGGCAGCTCTTATAAAGAAAACATTTAATTGTGGTGGATTACAGTTTTGGAGGTTTTGTCCACTATCTTCATGGCAAGAAGAAACATGGTGGAATGCAGGCAGACATAGTGTTGGAGAAGGAACTTACAGCTCTATGTCTTTATCTATAGGAAGCAAAAGTAGACTGTGAACCACACTGGGCTTAGCTTGAATACATAAGATCTCAAAGCCTGCACTCACAGTGGCAAAAGGCCACATGTACTCCAACAAGGCCACACCCCCAAATAGTGCCACTCTATTCAAGCATATCAGACTATTGAGGCCATTCCTCTTCAAACCACTACAGCCTCTGAAGTGTTAGACTTACAGATTTGTCAGATCACTGCCAGTCAACTCTGATTAATGAACTTTTAACCATACAATGTCTTATGTATCTTCCATACTGTCAGGTGGTTTTATTAAAATATTTAAAGAATTATGGAGCAAGGATTATTTCACATACCAATATGTTTACATGATCCTTTGTGATTGTTGCAAGGCTGGATTGTAGCTATTCAATTGCTCATACTTCTTGTTAAATTTACTTTTAGGAGTGTGTGTGTGTGTGTGTGTGTGTGTGTGTGTGTGTGTGTGTGTGAATAATTTGTGTGCATGTGTGGAACCATGTATGCTACAGCACATATGTTAGGTCAAAGGAAACTTTAGCTGTCTGCTCTTGATGAGATGATCTGTTACTGGCTATTGCATATACCATTCTAGCTGGCCCGAGAATTTCCTCTGATTCACGTCTTTCATTCTCATCTCATCCTAGAAGGAAGGAGGCTTCAGGCACATACTAGCATACCTGGCTTTATATGTGTTCTAAGAATTTAACGTGTTTGTATGGTGAGGACTTTACCCCTGAGCTGTACTCCTCATCCCAGTGCTATTTTTAAAAAGTCTATTGCAAAATAATCCCAAAATAATCATTTTGATAATTTGAGATATTCTTTAAATTATCCTTTAACATTTGACATAATTCTTCAAAAATATTTTTGTTCTGTTTCTTAGTTTTTAGTAGCACTTCTCAAGAAACATAATGTGATGGGAGATGTCATTCTGTAAATATGTTTCTCTTATGGGTTAAAGAGTAAAGCACTCTTGGCTAGGAGGGAAGCAAGATAGGTGGGATTAAGAGACAAGGAGGATTCTGGGAGATGTAGGAGAAAGAGAGTAGAGATGTGATCTCAGGAGTACAGGATTCAAGTTCGGTGTTCTCAGTAAGATAAAACCATGGAAAAATACATATATTAGTAATTATGAGTTAATAATTTAGACAGAGCTATCCAATAGGAAGCTCTAGCCATTGGTCAACAGCTTTAAGCCTAATAGAGTCTCTGTGTGTTATTTTGGGATTGATGCAACAGTGAGACCAGGCTGGCGGGAAAGTGCTCGTAACAGTAGTGTTTTCTCTGTATCCAAATTGTAGTTGTTAAAATGTTCAGTGATGGTATTTACACATGTTTTTCTTCTTTGGGATATTAATTGTCAGAAGAAAAATATATTTTCATTTAGAAAGAACAGTAAGTTAGAAGAAGGGTTTGCATGAAATTGATCTTTGGAAATGAATGCCGTTAGGAGAGAGAGCTTCGTGAGCATGGGAGCTAAGGCAAGCCTTGGATGGGGAGAGCTTAAGAGTGGAGGATGGATAGTAGGTCACACATACTGAGCAGAATGAGCAGACACACAGTGGGAGAGCACTGTAGACACTATACAGGTATTGAGAGACTTACCTTCAAGGGGAAGAGTGAAAGGAGAAGCCACATGGGTCGAATGGTGGGGGAGGTAAGTCAGAGAAGAGGGACAGAGAGAGAGTGTGAGGTTGCAGGCCAGGGACATGGGAGGAAGTCAGTAAAGAGCCCTCACTTTCATAATCTTAGTTATTATATGCTTTCCTTAGTGGATGCCAAGCGCCCAACAGTTCAGAGACAGTGTCAGATGGGCATCAGAGTTGTTATGAGTGGGAGAGATAAGGAAGCACACTGATTTACAAATTCCTGTTCTATCCATGAGAGAGAGACAAAAACACCAGAGCCACGTTGAGCAGGTGTGAACTCACTTGTGTGTGTTGGGGGGGGGGTGAGGACACAGAGACACATAAAAGAGACAGAAAGACAGCAGAGAGAGGCAGGTACACAGAAAGCAGCAGTTGAGGGAATGTGGTGGGAACTCAACCATTATGGGTTATAATGATTTTACCAGTGTTAAAACCATCATACATAAAATACATAAAAAATGAAAAACAACAAAATCTAGGGGGAAAAATGGTCCCCTAACTACCTCAATATTACAGGTTATTTATAATATTTCAAAACATATCTTTTTTAATTAATCAATGACAATGTTAATGTAATTGTTATGTTCTTCTTAGATGTCTGTTTATACATGACATGAATGTATGTTCGTGTTGACGTATACATGATTCCTTTTGTAGTAGCAGTATCATTGGTTGTTATTTGTAAGTTTTTGATATTTTTATATGTACATGTATCCTGTTTGCATATGTGTTCCTGCACCATGTGCATGCAGTGTCCTTGGTAGCTAAAATAGAAAGGTGGATTTCCTGGAACCAGACATACAGAAAGTCATGAACTGCTTCGTGGGTTCTGAGACTCAGACCCAAAGCCAAAGGAAAAGTAGTTGGTGTTCTTAACCATCGAGCAGTCTTTCCAGCCTTTCATTTATTATTTTAAGTAGTTCTCGGATAACCCAGAGGCTGTAGTTCCTGACTGATCTTGATTCATGCTGATGGTAGGCAACTTGAATCTTGCAAGCAGTGCATTTCCAATTGAGGCATTCATCCCAGTGATAATTCTTAATGTGTTTTTATTATTGGGTTCAGTGTTTATTTTCATGGCCCAATCGCTATAATCGTTCAATAAAATTAAAGTAAATTTAGAAGATAAAGCTGTATGGAAATAAAATTGTAGGAGACAATATTCAATAGATTGGGACTCCCAATGGGCCCCTTCTAAGACCTTCCTTGGAGCCTCCCTGAGGAACTATTGTGGATGCCATACCAATTAGCATTTCTTCAAAAGTTCTTCCCCCACATCTTGCATTGAGGGCCCATTACAGCCATGGGATGCTTCCAGCTGTGTTATTTAGAGGTGACAGACTGCATAGCCTTTGCGTTTGTTTGTTGAATTTATGAAAATTAAACATATCTGCATTGAAAGCTGAATCTGTACTTTGTGGGGCAATTCATTTATTAAAGGCTGTGGATCATCTTCATACAAAGACCAGGTATAGGTTCACTCATTGGAATGTTCTGTATGTATGGCTGAGTTTCTGTGACTCTGTTCAGGAGAAGGAGTGACATAATAGGAAGTACCTGTATCTCTTTAGTCAGTGTAACCAAGTTCATGCCAGATGACTCTGCTGTTGGTTTTTATATTTTTTCCTGGGAACCAGACCTTCATGTGAACTGAAGTTACAACTTGTAAGGATATCATAATTAACCTATGACAAATAACATATGTACTGCCCTATCTGTCTTTATCTAGTTCCCACCACCCCTTGCTTCAGTTTTAGCTCTATTGTATGATAATAAACAAACATAAAATGTCATAAACCTTGGTATAAAATTAGCGTTTAAATATTTTGCATAAATGAAAATTTTCGTGGTTGTTAGAGAAAGCGAGATTCTCCCAAACGCAGACATAATGTATTTTAATGAGATTAAAATTTCCTTCTTCAATATTAATGTTGTTTAAGATTTTAGGATATTTGTCTTGTTAATTCTTCCAAAACCTATACCAAAAATACTTTAAAATTCATTAAAATAAATGTAATTTTTTTTCATTTTTAAAAATTTACGGTAAAAAGGAGCTCTTGGTGTTGGGACAATGGCTCAGTGGGTTAAGTGCTTGCCGTGCAAGCTTGAGGACCTGAGTTTGAATCCCCAGAATGTTCATAATGCTAGATATGGTAGAAACAGCCTGTAATTTTGAAGCTATGGGGCACAATGAGTGTCAGAGAGGAGTCCTCCGAGGCTATTGGGCCATCTGGCGTAGGTAGTGATGAACAACAGAGGAACACTCATAATGTAAAAGGTGAGTACTGACACCTTAGATTGTTCTCCAACCTCCATACACGTGCTATGGTATGTGCATACCAACACTTACACACTTACAACGAGTGTGTATCTTGTATAAGTAAGTATGAGTGTTTGTGTAAATGAGAATGTGTGTGCATTTTATGGCTGTGTGTCTGTGCATGTGTGTGTGTGTGCACATGTCTGTATGTCATGTATGCATGTACATGCAGTTACATTTGCATGTGTCTGCACATGTGTGTGCTTGTGCGTATTCACGTCTGTGAATGTGTGTGCATGTACAAACATTGTGTTTGCACGTGAATGGATGTACACATGTGTACTCTGGCATGTTCATGTGTGTGGGTGCATGCATATGTGTGCAAGTGTGTATTCATGTATATTTCTGCGTACACACATGCTCACATTCTTTCTTAAATTCCAAGAATATCTGGATTCTAGTACAAATTATTCTTTAGCAAATTTTTGTGAAATAAACTATTTTTCCCCTATGGACTGTTTTTCTAAAAATTAAGGGATTTTATTAAGTACCCCTCAACCCTGGTAATAAGAATTGATTTTAGAAGAAAGTTTAACATCTAAAGCCAGAGACAAGCTTGTTTGTTTTCTGGTTTTTGACATGGCCTTACTAATGTGTAAAGGATTCCTGCTCTCTTTCTCTGCGTGTATCTAAAAGTATTAAGAAGTTTTTAAATATCACTAGCTTTATGTTGTTACAATATTTTTATTGTTTTACTGGCTGGCTGCAAAATAAATGCACTAACAAGTTGTAGTGTTTTCCTGTTATTTTAGACACTGTTTTTGGTATGTATTCACAACAATTCAGAATGAAGATCCCCTCAGTGTGATGAAGTGTTGCCTCATAAATATGTAAAGGGTGTTGGAGGGTGTTTAGATTGCCTGCACTATAAATATTTTTTTGGAATCACTTTTAATTACATTTATTTATTTATTTGTATGTAGGGCAGGCCATGTGCATGCTATGGCATATGTGTGGAGGTCAGAGGGAAACTCTTTTCTTTCAGCACTCAGGTTCTTGGGTGGAACTTAGGTTGCCAGACTTAGAACAGGAATTTTCACCCTCTGAACGACGTTAATGGCCCTATTTCTTTATTTACTAATCCATCATTGTAGCAATGTTTTACTTCTAATTTTTTAAGAACAATTGCTTATCGTCCCTTCCTGTTTATGAATTTTAAATTTTATAAATTTGAATAACCTTCAGTATGTCTAGGTTTATTGAAGGGAGGTTATTTGAGTCAATAAAGCATTCCCATCAGTACCTGTTCTTCAGTTTCAAAGCAGTGACATCTTCACATGAGGTAAGTTTGTGTAGTGAAATATCTCATGCCATAATCAGGTCGTCTGAGTGTGGATGAATACCCCATCCATATTTCACAGTTGCTTAAGTGGTAGATGTATACACTCATAGTTTCAAAGAACTCTTCCTGCTAAAAATGTTAGGTAAATGTAGTTGATCTATAAGCGACGTCTTCCTTGATGCTCAGTGGGTCAGGTCACACAAGACAGATGTAATCTGTCTGCTAAGTTAAACCCCTCAACTGTGTATTTTAACTGTAGCCCTTCTGAGTTTTACCCCATGGTTTATTTTCCCAAGAGAAAAAGACTGGCCATGAGAATATGCTACAGACATGTTAACACATGATCACTAACCTCGGAGCAGATTTTTGTGGACTTTAACCCATTATTATACTCTAAACTCCAAAATCTGAGAAAGACTGACTAGTTTCTTTTATAATGGGACATTATTTTACATAGAACTACTTAGATGTCTTCTGTTTAGTTTTATGTCTCAACATGCCATCTAGGATGGCTTTGAATGCAGATAACACTCTCCTGACTCAGCCTCCAGACTTCTGGTGTTTAAGAGTTTTGAGCCAATATTAAAGCTCATTTAATTTTACTATTTTGTTCTTTCATTTTGATTAAAATTTGTTTTCATATATTTAAAGAGAATAATGAATGATACACAAATGACACTGAAATAGTATATATATATATATATATATATATATATATATATATATTTAATAATTTCTTTTAATTGACTTAATCCCCTTTCGAGTTAACTTTTATTCCAATATACATTTCTTTCAGAATTTTAAGCGGGATGATGTCTCATGATTTCCTTGACTGTTAACAACAAATTAGTCAATAATACCTCTTCTTGGGATCTCTTTTTGTTTTTTGATATGTTTATCTTTTAATTTTTTTCATAAAAAAACCTAGTCAGATTCAATGGTGTGTATTAAAAGGTGGGATATTGTTCAACTTTAAAAGGGTATGAAATTCTGTCATTCATTTGAGACTTGGATCAACTTAAAGAATGCTAAACAAGTAATTGAGACACTGGAAGCCCAGTATTGGTGGTCATGGTGGCACATGCCTGTAAATCCTAGTACCTGGGAGGTAGCTGCAGAAGGATCAGGAGTTCAAAGTTATTGTCTGCTACACAGCAAGCTGTAGGCCGCTATGGGTCACATGAGACATTTCTCAATAGAACAAATATAATAAAAGAAAAGAAAAAAGAGAAAAGGGAAAAAAATAAAGAGCAAAGGCCTGTGCTGTATTCTCCCATTATTTGTGGAATCTATAACAATGAATCTCTCAGCAACAGAGCAGAGTGAAGTTTCCAGGAGCTTTGAGAAGTGGTAATGAATACATAATGGCCATATGTATAAACTCCCAAACATGTAGGATAAATCAGTTCTAGACACCTCTATAAAGCACAATGCCTACACCTGATTATATTACATTGTACATTTAAAATATGCTGAGAGTAGACATTATATTAAGAATGTTAACTTCTGAGAACTTAAACTTGCAAGATGTCCTCTCTCTCTCTCTCTCTCTCTCTCTCTCTCTCTCTCTTTCTCTCTCTCTCTCTCTCTCTCTCTCTCTCACATACACACACACATACACACACAACATGGACGAACCATGCATGTGCACACACTTAAAATATGTGAAAAAAATAATTTAAAAACATGTTGCACAATTGGCCTGGTGATAATTTTTTCTGAGGTATGTTTATATATAAAGTTGTGGAATTGTATGTGCTATATTTGCATAGCTTCTTAACAAGGTATTATTTAGACAGTTTTTTTTTGTTTTTAACTATTTTTCAGGTTTATTTACTTTATATTACACGTGTGGATATTTTTGCCTACATGTCTGTATGCTCATGTCTAGTGCCTACAAACATCAGCAGAGGGTGGTGGATGCCTAGGGAACTGTGGGCCTGGATATGTGTGTGAATCACATTATGGGCCATCTACAAGATCAACAAAATTTCTTAATTCTGAGCCAACCCAGACAATGTTATAATTGATTATTTGTTCTAATTTTTAGGACATTTTGTTATCAACAAACCAATACAGAACTCTTTATACCCAGCTAGTTCCTGCCTGTTGACATTGAATCTGAAACATGTCTTTTCTTTAATACAGAGATACCTCAGACATACGATAGACTATAACTTAGAAGGTGAGCTAGGTGTAAATTTAACTCTCATTCTTTGTTATATTTGTGACTTCACAGTCATCTTAGCTCATAGGCTCAAATTTTCTACCTGTAAAGAATAAGAGAAATCCCTCCCTCAAATACAGTCTATATGAAGCTAAGTCATACATACCAAAATTATTCATAGTGTAATGTTTAACTCCAAATGATCTCTCATTTTAAATAAACTTTGCATTTCTGCTATCACACTCTAGGTGAATCTGTACCATTAAACCTGGATTATATATAATTTCATATTTGTCATTCTTAGAATGCATTGCTCTTTTTTATATTCTTGGTGTATGAACTACAGAGGCCTTGGCGAAAGCCTTTCGTGTTATATTATCATATAAATTACTCAGCAACCCCGTCTGTGTTTTACTTCATCGTTCCTCTCATCTTTCTTGGTATCTGGCTTTATAATTTTATGTGGGCCATTTTCCCTCTCTCCCTGATTATCTTCACATTTGAGTCTTATTGATGAGATTGGAAAGTCTCCAGGCAGACACTTTCATCCTGGTCCTCATTAGCAGCGCTCAGGTGTCTTAGCCAAGTGAGGATCATTCCAGGTTTATTCATGGACTAAAAAGCCCAAATCACATTAAGTGCAGCCAGCTCGCAATTTAAGCCACACATTCAACTCCACAGCATCCTTTGTCTAACAAAGTTCCAGGCTTTACTGTAAGCAACTATGAAAGAGCCACCTGTGTCCCAAGGTTCTTTTTGTAAGGACATGGCCCTATTTTATTTTTCTTCTACTTCTGTCACCACACACACTGAGAAGAAGCTTCAGATCTCTAAGCTATTTTTGTCCATTATTTTATTTCATCGTCTTTTGTGAGTCCAGGCTGACACCATTGCCATGATGTCAGGTGAGGAAATATGTGGAGTGGTAAAATTATTTGAACAATGCCCAACTTAAAAGTGCTCTAGATATAGAATCCAGGTCGCGTTCTGTCCATGACTCCCAACCACTGTTGTTTAAACACAAAAAGGGCAATACTTACTTTCCTTGTATTCCTATTTCATCATATTATGTTCCAAACTATTATTTATAGAAAACCATCCTCATTTGCTAATAAAAATATAATTAATCTTTAGAGAGAGAGAGAGTTCGCTACTCGTAGAAGAGTTTGTCTGCCTCTGTATGGGTAGATCCTGGAGCGAGCCAGCTCCCACTAAATTGGGGAGGGAGGTTGGCCCAGTAGGAGTAGGGGCCAAGGCAGAACTGGGCTGGAGTCGACCACTTCATGGATGAAGAGAGAAACAGACGGATTCTCACACCAGCACATGACTCCTCTCCACTCCCTTGCCGTGGATCGCTTTTCCCTATTGTTCTCTTCTGTTTTCCCCCTCCCATCCTCGTATGGCATTTTTTTAAATCTTCTTTCACCATGGAATTAATTTCTTTCATATTTTTTTCGTCAAGTAGGATTGAAAGGGTCCCACACTCCCTCTTCTCCCATTTCCTCACCATCCAGTCTCCCTTCCTCTCTGGTCTTCGTGAATATATTTATGTGGACAGAATTAAGAAAAGTGTATTGATTTCCCATCTTGTCTCCCCAAACCCCACAGATGACTTAAAACTTGGGACCTCCATGCCCAGAACATGGAGTTTGGACTTTGTGCCACGGTAACAGACACAGTACTCAATACCACATACAGATGTTTGCTGGGTGTATTAACTGTACATTTAATCTGGTTTTTTGTTTGTTCGGCAAGTTCCTGGGGGGGGGAGCAGGTGAGGGTTGGTTTTGTTTATAAATATATAAAAAAAAGCAAAAGCCTGTCTGTCCATAGATGGGGGGGGGGGGGTTAAAAAAAGGAGAGAAAGCAAAAAAAATCTGAAACCTTTTCAAGAATAAGTTTGAATAAACTAAACCAGAAGAAGTGAATTTGACATTGTACAAGCACATATACAATTTTATGAGGCAGAGGATGTGCCTCAGTACAAGAAGCTTGCCTAGGATCTTCAAGCCCTTTCAACATTGCAGCCAGTTTAAAAAATGGGAAGTTACATTGGATTCTAGAAAAACTTGAAAATAATGATAATATTTACTAGCATAAAGCTACTGGAAAATCCATTTGGCTCAGGGATTCATGATTTGCAGAGAGCTGATGCCACTGGTTTGTCTGTGCTTCGTGTGGCATTGGGTGGGTGGACAGCATACATGGACGTGGTTTCTTGAGGTGATTCCCCCATAAGCTAGAGAATAGATGTTGCTCCTGCCAGAGGCTCAGCTGCCCTTCCCTGTGGGTAGTTGAGACTGACAGCAGTGTCTGGTCCTAAGAATGAGTTTTGCATGAGATAGGAGCTGAATGCTACTTGCTTGCAAAACTGCAACCAACCAAACAAACAAACAACCAAACAAAAACAAAAACACAATTCTGGTTTTACGTATCATTTTTATGTAATTTTATTGATGAAGGCAATCTCAGAGCTACCTAGATACCAGTCAGAAAAATTCTACTTCTCAAAAGGAAGAGTGTCAAAGAATGGTGGTTGTCTTTATTCCATGAAGATGCCTTTATTTCATGTCTGGGTAAGAGATAAGAAATGAGAAAACACAATTGCTTAGGGTAAGTAACTATCCTGTATCAAGTATTTAGCTATTATTTTTCAAGTATCGTGCCAGGAAGGAATCCCACAAATCATACTGAATAATTCATTATGTCATTTAATTTTAAACTGTTTATTTAGATTCTGCAACTTTTGCCAATGGTTATTTATAATTTTTTTTTCAAGTATAGGCTTCTTGATGTATGATTTTAGTGTATCCCGGCTTAATTTCTAGATCTATATAAGGAAACATAAAACTGACAGTGATGAAACTGTTATTATAGGTTGATTCATCTGTAAAAGATCATTGTGACAGAAGTTGATAGCTAAGTTTTATATGATTTACAAACATCCATTGCACATGGTAGGTACACTGTGTTATGTCATACATGTGAATATACAAACATATTTGTTAGGAAAGTGTATTTGCTCTATATATTCTTTACTGTGTGTCTATGTGTTTTTGTTTATAATCATACTAAGATATCCTTTTCAGTGTATCTTCTTGGGGTTTGGAATTATATACTTTTGGTTACCAGGTCTAGCCATGAAAACATGTACATGCTAAAGAAAAATAATCAGAAAATTCAGTGATTCAATAATCAGAAAAATGTTCACATTCTTTCTACTTCTTGAGCAGAAGTCTATGAGTGGTAGGTAGGAAAGGGCCATTCCATGTGAGCAGAGCAGATGGCTGTTGAATGGCTCCTATTCATCAAAGATGGATAAGCAGCCACAGCAACCAAGGAGTCTGCATCTCTTTACTATGACTTTCAAGAAAGCTGCCCAGTTGAATTTCCTGTTAGCGTGATTAAAACAAAAGAAAACAAGAACACTCTGTCAAAAAGCACTTTAAGCAATACATGGATTATTTGGATCATAGTCCAGGTTCTAGTCCATCATGGAGCAAAAGCACAAAAACAGGATTTACAGAGATCAAGTCACATTACGTCCATGGTCAAAAGGAAAGAGAAATGAGTCAATGCAGATATGTTGGTGCTCAGTTCACTTCTGCTCTTATACAGAAAATGACATTGCCCACAGTGAATGCATGCTCCACCCTAGTGGATACAATCAAGATAACCCATAAAAAGACATCCCTATTTGCCAACCCAATCTAGTCAGTGCCTCAGTGAGACAGGCTCCTTTCCCATGCTGTTCCTGAGTTTATCAAGTTGGCATCTAAAAGTAATCATCACAAAGCCAAGATTCTACCATCTTATATTTCTATCTTTGGGAATTATTGTGTGATAATGAGTTGAGGATTGGTTTTCATTGTAGGTGTCTTTCACCTCCCTATTTAGGTTTATTTCTAGATTTTTTTTTGAGACTTTCATGAATGGGGATATTTCCTAAGTCCCTTCCTCAGCATATTTGCTGTTGGCATATAAAAAGGCAACAGTTTTGTTTTGTTTTGGTTTTTAATTGGCTTTTTAGACTGCCACCTTAAAATGGTGTTGATAACTTATAGTAATTTTCTGTTGGAATTTTGGACTTCTCTTAAGTGTAACATCAATCATCCGTAAATGGAATGATTTGACTTATTTTATCTGTATAAAGCCAGTTTCTTTCTTTTTGTCATTGCTAGTGCTTTGGGCTATGTAAGAAGCAGGAATAGTCCTGTTGCATTCCAGATTTTAGTGGAATTGCAGTGATTTTTCTTGACTTAGGATGATCTAGCTACGGTTTGCCATGTATAGTGTCCATCATACTGAGGCATGTTCCCTCCAGTCCTGTTCTCACCAGGACTTTTATTCTAAAGCCATGAGGGATTTTTATCAATAACACATAAGTTGGACAACATGGCATGAGCCTGTAGTCCAAATACCTGGGGAAGGTAGGAGAGGGAGGACAAGAAGCCTGCCATGCTATTAGCTATAAGGCCACCCTGGCCCATATGAGGTTCTGTCTTTTAAAAGAATACAAGAATAATAAAGGAGCAGTCTTGAGTGAGTACATACCATGATGTCTTTCTGAGTCTGGTTACCTCACTCAGATGGTTCCTTCAAGTTCCATCCATTTGCCTGCAAATTTCAAGATTTCACTGGGGGATTTTTGTTGTTTATGTTTGTTTGTTTTGTTTTGTTTTTTCCACTGAGTAGAACGTCATTGTGTAATATACCACATTTTCTTTGTCCATTCTTCAGATCTGGATGTTACAAATAATGCTGCTATGAACATAGTTGAACAGATGTCCTTGTTGCAAGAATGTGCATCCTTTGGGTATATGCCTATGAGTGGAGTTGCTGGGCCTTGAAATAGACTGATTCCCATTTTCCTGAGAAACCGCCATACTTATTTCCAAAATGGCTGTACAAAGTGTGGATGAGAGTTGCCCTTTCTCCACATCCTCTCCAGTATAAACTGTCCTTGGTAGTTTTGATTTTACCCATCCTAACAGGTGTAAGATGGTATCTCAGAGTTGTTTTGATTTTTATTTCCCTGATGGCTTAGGATATTGAGCAATGTCTTAAGTGCCTTTTGGCCATTTGAGATTCCTCTATTGAGAATTCTCTATTTAGATCTGTACCCCATTTTTAAATCGGATTATTTGATGTTTTGATGACTAACTTCTTGAGTTCTTTGTGTAACTTGAAAATCAACTCTCTATCATATGTGGGATTGGTGATGATCTTTTCCTATTCTGTGGGCTGCCATTTTGCCTTGTTGACTGTGTGCGTTGTATGTACTCATTCAAAAGTAGATATTAGACCTAGAGCAATGGATTACCAGCCTACAATCCATAACCCCAGAGAACTTAGGAAACAAGGAGGAACCTAAGAGAGAGAGACATACATGTATCCCCCTGAGAAGGGGGAAACGGACAAGATATCCTGAGTAAATTAGGAGCAGAGATTCACAGCTAAACACTAGGCTGAACTCCTGGAATCCAGTTGTAGAGAGGGAGAAATGATGAGCAAAGGGGTGAAGACTATGCTGGTGAAACCCACAGCAACAGCTGACCTGAGCAAATGGGAGCTCAGGGACCCAGTCTGACAGCTGGGAAACCAGCATAAGATTGAACCAGACCCCCCTGAACATGGGTGTCAGTTGGGGGGGCTTGGGCAGTCTATGGTGCCTCTGGCAGTGGAACCAGTATTTATCCCTAAAGAGTATCTACTGTCTCAGCCTAGATACAGGGGTGGAGGGCCTAGGTCCTGCCCCAAATGATGTGTCATACTTTGATGAGCCCCCCCCATGGGAAGCCTCACCCTTCCTGAGGAATGGATGTGGGGTAGGTTGGAGGGTTGATGCAAGAACTGGGAAAATGAGAGGAAGGAATTGGGCTTGGAATGTAAAATAAGATTGTCTTAATTGAAATGAAAGTTAGTATATATAAAAAAGAAGCAGTCTTGAATAGATTCTGTGAACTGCATGTCTCCATTTAAATAACCCCTGTCTTTAATTCCGCATATTTGTTCATTTGTACATATTTCTATAAATGAAAATGGTAAGAGAGTTTTAATACTTAATTCAGTTCTCTGACATGTTGAAGACTGTTGCTTTTCATTGGTTCTTTTGATTCCTATCAGAAGCCGTATAATTGGTACTCAAAGACTATGAATGAATTGCATTTTATGAGGGCTTACTTTAAGATTATTTAGTAATTGCTTGACTTATAATTCTGTAGAAATCCTTGAAAATGCTGGAAATTGTCAGACCCACGGCTGGTCAATGTGGGCAGGGCCTCTGTTCTGAAGTTACTATATTCTGCTATTCTGCTAGTCATTTAAAACTGCATCACTGTATCTGTATTGAGCATAAATTTTATGTGCAAGAAGCAGTTTTCCTTCATATGCGGTCATCCTGTCTATAACAAAAGAACAAATAATTGTACATCAAAACTTTTAGTGTAAGATTAATGTGTATTCATAACATTTATAATGTAAATTTATCTGGATTAAGCTTTTTTGTTTCTTTTGTTGTTGGTGTTTTGTTTTGGGGATGTTGGAGTTAGTACACAGTAGATTGTTCTATGCTAGGAATGAGTTATTTTACTGACCTACATCAAGTCATTTCTTTGCAAAATTTTCCAAATCATGATCACCATTTATCTAAAGCTAAAAGCAATGTGAAAATTTACAGAAGCTATCCATGCACAAATAAAGTTTTACCACCACATGATGTATATCCCTGATAACTAGAACATTACACAAAAACTTCTCACTAAACTAATTAATTTATAGTTGCTTAGAAATGTTTGAAAATGTCATTAGATAAGAGATGACTCTCATGTCAGTATAGTCATATCATAGGTTTCCTTAGTCTAGCAGAGATAATAGATTCTCATTTGAAAATTCTTCAAAGTTATTCCGATATCTTCTGATCTTAGAAAATATGACTGTAGCTCCTTTCTGCAGAAATTCCTGATATAATTTCCCCATTGTTAATTGTAATTCCTCACATACAAGTGAGGAGCTTAGTCCTAACTCAATTTGATATGCCATCCTTTGTTGATGCTATGGGAGGCCTGACTCTTTCTGAACAGAAACAGAGTAAAGTAGATTGGGGGAGGGGTAGAGACGAGGTTGGGGAAAGGAAGGAGAGAAGAGGAGGAAAATACATTTAATTCATTAAAGAAAAAAGTGTTGCCTTCTTTAGTATTGCCAGTCTGAGTGTGCCATTCTCAAGTACTCAAGTAAGACTTTGAGTGGTTCTCTGGCTTCCTCCAGATGCTGAATTTTTATATTCACTAAAGGTGGTTCATTGAGATCAATTATCCCTCAAAAGGCCACAAACATAGATGAGTTTAGACCCAAGAGATAAATGAAATCGTCAGTACAACTCCATGCAGCATCCAAGGTAGATGCTTTGCTTATGCAGAATAACATTTCACCTCTCTTGGGCTTTCTGTAACTACAACAGGATGTGACTGTCTCACTTCTATCACTTAACACTTTTCTACTTACATCTGTCCTCCAGGTAAGGGCTACTTATGCCTTGCAAGGATCACTTCCTGTTTTTTCTCATTCAGTTAGGCAACGCCCATTTGTCACTCAGCTCAGAAGCTGGCTTGCACCCCACTTCATTCACACACCCTGTCTGTGAACATAACTTTGTAGATCTCCCTTATATCAGATGAATGTCTCCCTCCACATGTCACACTGTGCATTAGAATAGCATGTGGAATATATCTGTCAGTCACACTACTCTTGAGTGTGGAAGAACAAACTGTATCTTCATAGAAAGTAATGAATAAAAGTATCTTGTTAATTGATAGGCTGATACCTACAAGCAGCACAAAACTATAACATAAAGTGTGACAATATTATCCTTTACTTAATTCAGATAATTACACTCATTAGCATAATTACTTTTCTCCCACTAAAACATAATTCTGAACTGTTGAAATTCTAACCTCGAGACATATATAAAGCAAACACTAATCCAAAATTTTAGTTAAGATAAAAAGGAAGGAAACTTCAACATATCAAACTGGGCTAAGGTCAGAAACTAGATCTTTTGGTACATGAGTAGTAAGACAGTATTTGAGGTTACATATAATACTGAATAATACATCAAAAAGGAAATGTAAATATTCTGGATCCTCCCAAACAGAAATTAGTTTCATGTCTGACTTAGCCACCACATTTGTAAAAATGTGTTTCCTAGACAAATATTGGTAAGTTTGTTGTGCCTTTTCCCTGTCTGCTCTATACAGATGTGAAATGAGAGGAAACAGAAAGTCAAGGTTAGTCCAGCACGGATATTGGTGATAGTCAATGGTTTGCTTTGCCTGGTAGCAAGGTTTAGACAATTTAAAAATTCTGCTTGAGGGAATAAAATGCAAAGCCTAACACAGGTCACATCACAATGGAAAACCCAATACAGTGGCTGTGTGCCTGTTTAAAATAATTACCTAGTATTTGGGTGGTTTAGGAGAACTCTGTCAGTTCCAAAATGTTGACTGTAATTAAAAATATTTTAAGCCATGGACCAAACAATCCTGCTTATGGTTTGTGAAGACTAAGAGTCACCACCTGACACCATCAACCAACAAGGAATGGAGAAAACTGGATTTCACGCATTGATTTTTGGCTCAGTACACAGAGTTATTTTTTTTTCTTGGACTTTAGAGAGTACCTTTGCCCTGGAAGTATTTTGAAGGCCAACTATTCTCTTAAAATCATATTTGCCCTTTGCTAGCAAGAATCGATAACAGTATCTTCAAGAGAACATCACTTGCTGTCCCCATCTCCCTAGCAAAGTACAGTGACTACTTTTAAATTATGTTGTCAGGCTCAGATTTTTTTTTCTGCTCTGTACACAATATACATGGAAGTTACATACCACTTCCAAAGTCACCAGGATGAATGTAAAGGTGTAAGAGAGGCAGAAAATATGGAGATGTCCAAAGGGTTTTGCGGGTTTATTTTCCTCTTGCTTTTGTTTGTTTGCTTGCTTGCTAGTTTTGTTCAATCAGCCTGAGTAGCAAATGTTCATTTCAATGAGTCACTGGTCTGGGTCAAAGTCTCTGGTTTCTGGTTTGCCATCATCACTGGGTCATCGCCAGAATGCCTCTGGGATATCCTGCAGCCACCCTGAGTCATGGAGAACCTGTGGGTATTGTTCCACAGGACCAGACCCTTCATGAGCTCCAGCAGATCCTAATGTTGTAGATGTTAGAGTGGACCAACCCAAGGACAAGCTGTGGGACTGCGTGGTAGCTGAGCTGGTATCTCCGGGCCACTAGGGCCACCAGCTTCAGGCAAGAGAGCAATTTTGAATTGTTAAGAAGTACAAAGAAGGGCTATGAAATGTTCGTGTCTCAATAACTTTCCTCAAAATAGTGAATTATCTGCGTTGTTTCTTAATTCAAGTAACTGAGATTTTTAATTATTTCATTTTAAATGCTTTTTTTTCACCTGGAATTTTTAAAAAAACAAAATGTCCTTATTGCCTAAGAGAAGGAAATCTATGGAAGTAGTGGCGATGGTGGTGGTATGTGAGTGATGTGATTTGCTTTGTGAACAACAGACACAGTGATATTTGGAGTTACACTGAACAATCGATGCCTCACATGTGGGTTTTCATATCTGTGGTTGGCTGCTCCAATGTTTATCAGACATACATTCTGGCAGGGTTTTATGATTTTCTAGGGTTTAGCACCCAAGATACAAGCAAGGTTGAGCAGTGGCAAGAGACTAGCCCCTTGACTCTGTGTCTTAAAGACCCCTGAGTTTTTGTTTGTGTCTTCGATTTTTAAATGATCTTATTATTTTTAATTAATCTATTTTATATCCAAGCTGCAGTTTCCTCTCTTTCCTCTCCTCCCAGTCTCTCCTCCACTGCCCCTCTGAACCAATATCCACTCATCCATCTTCAGTTTCTACTAGAGAAGAGCAGTTCTCCCATGGATATCAAGGAAACATGGTGTGTCAAGCTGTAGTAAGTCTAAGCACCTTGGATTGTATTAAGACTGAGCAAGGCAACCTAGTATGTAGGAATAGGGTCGCAAAGCCAGTAAAGGAGTCAGAGATAGCCCCTGTTCCCACTGTTAGGAATACCATAAGAAGATCAAGCTGCATAATTGTAACATATATGCAGATTGCCTAGATCAGTCCCATGCAGGCTCCCTGGTTGTCATTTCATTCTCTGTAAGTTCCTAATAGCCCAGGTTAGTTGATTCTGTGAATTTTCTTGTGATGTCCTTCACCCCATTGGCTCCTACAATACTTCCTCCTTCTCTTCAGCAGGATTCCCAGAACTCAGCCTAATGTTTGACTGTGGGAGTCTGCATCAGTTTCCACCAGGAACTGGATGAAGGCTATCTAATGATTATTGTGCTAGGTCTATGAGTTTAGCGTAACGTCATTACCATCATTACATTGGCATTTCTTCCCTCCAGTTATGTATGTGTCTATCCTAGACCTATGGGCCATCCACCCTTTGGGTCCTAAATTTCCAGGCAGTGTCAGGGGTGGATTCACTCTTGCAGCAAGGGTCTCAGGCTGGATCAGTCACTGTTTGGCCACTCTTGACAATCTCTGTGGCACCCTTATCCCACACATCCTATAGGCAGGACAGAGTATAAGTCAAAGGTTGTGTTCTTGGGTTGGTGTCCCAACCCTTCCAATGAAAGTCTTGCCTAATCACACAGTTCTGCAAATGCTAGGAGTCCTGGCTGGATATATCATTGTAAATTTCTGGGAGTTTACCTTGCACCAGTTTTCTACCTGGCCTTAAATACCCCCTTTTCCAGTTAACACTTTCAGTAATCTCCCCCCCCCAATACCCTACTCCGTGGGTGATGTTCCCATCCCTAACAACCCCCTAATCTACCCAGGAGATAACTTTGATTTCCCCTTCCCAGGAAGGTCTGAGTGACCCCTTGGCTCCTTCTTGTTACCCAGCCTCTCTGGATCTGTGGATTATAGCATGGTTATCCTTTACTTTACAGCTACTATCCACTTAAAAGTGTGTACATACTACGTTTGTCTTTCATGGGCCTGGGTTACCTCACTCAAGATGATCTTTTCTAGTTCCACCCATTTGCCTTTGCATTTCATGATGTCATGGTTTTTTAGCAGTAGAGTGAATCTTGGCTGCCATGCTGCAGTCTCTCATGGGGAAATAGGAACTGTAAGGCAACATATGCCTGTCTGCCTGCTGAATATATGAAGAGCCCTCATTGAATGATACGGTACTATTAAAGTGATGGGAGACGTTATTCTGTATATGTTTCTCATACTGGTTAATAATAAAGCACTGTTGGCCAATAGGAAAGGAAGATAGGAGGACTAGGAGATGAGGAGGAAAGAGGAGGGAGTAAGGAGGGGTGAAGATGGAGAGTCTGGAGAAAGCAGAATTACCAGCCACCTCTCCCTGGTAAGACCACGTGGAAATACATAGAAATGGGTTAATACTTAAGACAGAGCTAGCCGATAAGAAACTAGTACGTGGCCAACAGCATTATATCTAATACAGAGTCTCTGTGTGTTAATTGGGGCAGGCGCGGCGGCAGGACCAGACCAGGTGGCGGGCGGAAAAACCTTACACTTTACAATTAAGGTCCCCTCTAAGGATCATGATAAGTCATAAAATGACTGTGATTATGATCCTCTAAACTTTGAACTTGTTGTGTGACAATAACCAAGACTGTTTTCCTCAGAACTAATAGCACCGTGTTTTCTGGTATTCTATTGGCTATCAGTTTTGCCGGCATTGCAAACATGTTTAGAGAATTATTTCCAGAAAGACAACAACAGCAACTACAACTTTAAATGCCACCCTTTTTTTTAGTATAGTGTTTCATCTGATAGTTTCTTTCTACCCCTCCCTCGCCTCAATTTCTTTTGTTTTTCCCCTTTAACTCTCATTACCAAGTCTTCAGAGAAGTGTCTTTGTCAAAATCACCTGTCATCCCTCTATTGTAAATCCCCTGACAGGATTTTAGGAACACAGCTTTTCTGACCTGTGTGTAGCCCTGGACACTTTTCTGCATTCTCAGACTCTTGAAATGTTTTCTAGCAAAATGTCTTTCAACTGTGTCTTTATCCTACATCTCTTAGATTCCTTTGGGGGCCAACACATTCTAGTACAGTGGTTCCCCACCTTCCCAATGCTGTGACCTTTTAATACAGTTCTTCATGTTTTGGTGACCCCTAGCCATAATATTGTTGAATTGTTACTTTATAACTGTAATTTTGCTAGTGCTGTGAATTGTAATGTAAGTATCTGATATATATACAGGATATACAGGGTATCTGATATTTGACTCTGGTTAAAAGTTCCTTTCACCCCATAAGATGATGCCTGGCTGAGAGTATTGGTATTCTCATCAATCCACTCTGGGTTCACTTATCATTCCACACCATCCCTCATGAGCTCACGGCTTTAATCAGATGCTGCTGAATTCCCATCTCCAGTCTAGTGCCCTCTGCTCAGGCCCAGAAGCACTTACTCGGTTGTTTACAGGACACATTCATTAGCCTCATCTTCAGGGTCCTGAAACTGACAGACAAATACAATTCAGTCTGATATTTCACATAACTCAGATAAGACCCCGTAGCTATCCCCACTCCTTGCTGAAAGGTAAGGGTCAGGCCATCCTGTCACAGCAGTCAGAAGGCAAATCCTCTCTTGATGCCTCTCCATTCTACCTGCGCTGTGCTGAGTAGAGTCTAGAGCTTCTGTTTTCAACTTTCACCTGGGCATTCACCATTGTAACTGCCTCTTCCTGACAAGCCCAGTAAAATCGGGCAGGCAGGGGCAGACCTCAGTGGTCTGTAATTGGTCCCCTCTGTCTGTAACCGTTTGGGATCCCAAAGCAGCTCTAGAAGAGTAGGCAGATTGAAGAGGAATAGAACAAGGAAAGCTAGCAAAGGCAGGAGCATGAGCGGCAGCCCTCCTAAGGCTTCCCTTTTGTCCAAGCAGTTTGCATCCACACAAATGTGGGGACACAGAGCCAACTGAGGATCAGGTGACAGCAATGCATCCCTGTCAGAATCAAGTGCCCACGAGGACCTCTAGGCAACTATCTCTGTGCCTGTGCATTATCCTAAGAGGAAAGTGGTTCCATTTATGGGAGCGTTGGGATATTAACTGGCCCCAAGTCATTCAGGGCACTGGATACCTGCATGGGAGATGGTGTGTTACAGTAGCTTGGATCTTTATTTTAGGTTTGCTTCTAACCATTAAACGTCTCTTTGTATTTAGGGCATCATCATCTTTCAACAACGCGTAATTCAAACTACCAGTTACCTGTAGTTTATAGTATGGTTTAATGGCTTTGTACGCTCGCAAAGCAGGGTTGTTATGGCCATCTCAAGTGTCTTCCTGGTCAGGACATTTTATAGTACTGTCCCATAACATAATCAGTTATGAAAATGAATCATCACAAGGACTCCATGGCAGAACAAATGTTCGCTACCTTTCTACCAAACCTTAAATCCTGTTACTGCCTAACTCAAATTAGATCAATCATTTTCTAACCAGTTTTACACCTTCTAGTCCTAGACGTATAATCAGTTTGCCATTAGAAAGATTTTAAAAATGATGATCAATTGAGCCACCATGTTTCCAGACTTTATCTGCACCCTGTCCCCAGCCAACCCAAAACCTTGGTCGTCTATACCGCAAAATCTAACCTGCTTTGAGTGGCTCCAATGATCTCATCCAGATAAGATCTGGCTTCACTTCCCACCTCCATCTTCTGCCACTTTCTCTGTTTTTCCTTCAACATCCACCCCTCTATCCAAAGCTCCCATCTCCAGAGTCCACTGGTTAACTCCTCCATGTCCTTCCAAACTTGTCTGAGGCACTACCTCTGTCTGCTTTCTTCACATTGGGATCATGAGCAGGGCTCTAGTCATACTGCTATTAAAACATATAGCATTATTGAAATCTATCCAATGCTGTGTTCCCTTGGCCCCCTCTTCTGCCTGCCCTGGAAACTCTTGGGACTCTAGACTGTCTTCATTTTGCAGTGCTTAGCATAATTCCTATTCTCAGGACACATGTACCCAGTAATGCCTCATTATTCAACGAGCAAGTGAATCTGCCATTCGCACAACAAACCATGATCTGCATTATGTTCTGTATCTATGTTTCAGGAAACATAGAAATCAATAAATGTTGAAATACTAGGAATGATTATGCTAATGAAGTCTGATCATTTCTGGACAAAGGAAGTCAGCAGTCTACCCAACTAGGAAAATATTTTCCAGGGACTAGGGTAAAAGAGGGAAAAGAAGTTGGTGCAGAGAGAAGCTAACTATACAAATATAAGCAAGTCTCCACTGGGCTAAATTTACACAAGCCTTCCTAATTATAGCTAGCAAGAGCCATGTGCAAAAATGAAAGTTTTACATTGCTACCGAAAACAATCAAAATGCTTTCCAGATGTTTGCTAAGAATAACATATCTATATGCACTCAATCTATCTTTAAAAAGAAAACAATGAAAGCAATCGTAAATAGCTTTATGCACCATTTCTTGATATTCATATTGCCTGTGTAAGTACACAGGGAGAAGACTATTCAGAAACAATCTGTCCATATTGTAGACAGTAGCACATACAATATATTTTGTAGAAAATGAGTTCTGACTTAAAACAGAAAAGTATAATAAAAGTCAGAGAAATGGTATGAACAAATTCACTTCCTAAAATTCTGTCTCTACTCTCTGAGTACCTTATGTGATTGGCAATAGAAAAAAATTGAGAGGTGCATGGTGCATACATATTCTAGAATTCAAAGTAAGGCCTCAGAACACTGGATATTTTAAAATTAAGTCAAGAAGCACTGGCTGTTTCTGGTCCTCGAGAAAACATTAGGGTCTTGAAAACTATTTTTTCCAAAACACTGCTTTATTTTTCTCCTCCTAGTTTAACAGTGCAAACTGTTAGGGACATATTCATTCCTTTTTCCATTTTTCCATTCATAAATTATACTTCACTTTTCTTCTTTACACTTTACACTCCTCTTACACTAGAAGTGGCTCTGTTGTTTTTAGTTTAGGAACCTCAGGTTCTGATTTTCAAAAATGTGTGTCTTCTTAATTTAGGATCTTTTTCCTTTCCTTCAAAAATTAATACAAGGGCCTATATCACATTAGCCAACATTTGCTAAATTATATGTGTATGTAAAAATATGAGAAGATGAATTTTACATACAAAATTTTGTATTGTATAAAATTCATTATGCAGCATTTAGCAAGACAAAGTTGAAATTATGAATTATATTAACATAGCCATATTCCCAGAGCAATTAATTAAGTATTAAATATATTTATTTAAAATGTCTTATGTACCTGGCCATGTCTCAGTTTTAATCTAGTATATTTTCCCTACAACTTCATTAAAGAAACATGCAAGCAAAGTCCCTTGCTTGGAGAAACCGATATTGAGAGACAATTGACACATGAAGTAAAAATGATCAGTTATTAACCCGTATTGACGCTAATGATTCCTTTACAAATGTTTGGCCCTGGTTGTTGCCATGGCTGTGACTGCTAAAGTATACCAGGAAGCGTGGTATAAAAATGGTAAAGATGAGAGAACAGAGAGTTACTGTCACAAAGATGTGTTGAGAGATACTGTGCAAAGTTCAGAAAAATCAAACCCTAAGTAGGATAGCCAGGCTTTTTAGAAGTGACTAAAGGAAGTGGTATAATTATGGGCATTGAGAATAACAAAAAGTAAAAGTTAATTTGTATGAACTATCTTAATGTTTTTATATGAAAGTCACATTAAGAGGACATGTTGAAAGCCCAGTAAGTACAGAGGTATTTGTGCTAGTTTATTTATGCCAGTGGCCATCAAATTTTAGATACCATACACAAATAAGATGTGTTTAAAAGACAAAACTGTGGTTGTGGTCGTTGTGCAATGTTGTTTTAATCACATGCTCTCCTGTGTAATTTCCGTGACGACATCACACCACCCACTGAATCTCATGAATGAAGAGGTTTCAAAATATTCTTTCTTTTCTCCGTGTCTGAGAGATACAGTGTTATAGTGAAATGCATGCCTTTTATTACCAAAATAACTAAAACATATATGCCACATGGGATGAAGTCAACTAGTACTGAATTTTGCTATAATGAGAAAATAGGTAGGGGTATATTTTCATACTGTGTGTGGAAATTTGTAGAAAGGGTGTGCATGATAGTATAGAATGGAAATTTATGGACTGCATTTCATGTGTGGAACAAAATCTCCAGCTTTCTTCAATTCATCTTGATCTGAGTTAGCCTTCCTTACAAGCTCCCATTTCCATAAAGGGGCAGAGATAATTGGGATATCCAGTTAAGGTCATCCTGGTCTGTGTTAGTTTGCAGGAGAATCACTTTAGTGAATTGGGCCATCACTGTGAACACCCAATCTCTGAAGTTATTCTCACTTTCTTCCTCTATAAATCAAGTTGCTGAGAACCTACATTCCCCTTACAACTCCACGGGAGTGGAGTGTCCTCTCCAGGTGGACCATGTGTGATATAAGGTCAAAAATCGCATGATGTCATTGTCTCCACTAACTATACTGATTCACTAGTCTCTTTTCCAACTTCTGGATAGTCTTGTGTCTTTGCCTGTACTCAGTGCTGTAACTACTGATTGTGAAATTGAGAGTCAGGAAATGCTTTTCTCAAGGAAGCATAGAAACAACATCCAAGATGATTATTCGTGGATCTGTGTCATTAAGCTGGAGATGGCCTTTAAAGAATGAGCATAAACAACTGGATAGATGGGGATTTTATTATACTGTTCATAAATTAAGATGCAACCTCAACTTTGGAATCATTGTACAATGAGCAGTTAAAAGGGAACAATAACGTCACCTTAAGCTAATTCATTCTGAAAAGTGTTTTGTTGATGTGTCCTCACGTGGAGTAGAGCAACATGCCTTGGAGCTATAAGTATTCTGGAAAACAGGATTATCTGTGTGGGGCTGGGTACAATCTGTACTGTGTATTGCTTATCAAGATCACTGTCACCCATTTACTAAGTGTCAGATACACAGGGCAGGAACCAACCTGATATGCATACATGTGGCAATCAATCAAGTATTTCTTACAATAACGACAAAAGTTTCCTACAGAATGGGGAGGGATACCACTTTTGGCTACAGTGTTTTGGATTCTCTTTCACTGCTTTGAATACTGGAAGATTTTTTTTTTTTTTTTTTTTTTTGCAGAGTTTTCTTTCTTTTTTTTTTCTTTTAATTTCATATTTATTTATATATATGAGCATTTTGCTTACATATATGTCTATGTACTGGCTATGTGCCTGATGTCCAGGGATATAGCAGAAGCCATTGGATCTCCTCGAACTGGAGTTACGGATGGTTGTGAGTTGCCATGTGAATGCTACAAATTGAACCCTGATCTATAAATTGCTGAGCCAAAGTTTTCTAATTGTCTTTTTTGCAGTACATGCAACATGATGGTGACATCCAGGCAAATGAGGAAATTGTATGTGCTTCTTCAATGTCATTTCTCTGGATACAGATTTTTTCCCACTTTTCCTTCTATTTGAAAGGACTTATACTTTAATCCCTCCCTAAGTTTGTTACAGAAAAGGTTTGGAATAAAATTCTTTGATCAGAGTCGGCCAGGTTCAGCTTTCTATTTTTAAAGGGTCTTATGGAGTCAGAAACTACTTTTATCTGTCAAATGGACTTGCTTTCTGGTGCTTTATCTCACAGAGACTCAAAGAAATCTAATATGACAGATAAGTAGATAAGTGGCTTTCCTTTATTTTATTGTTGGCCTACTTCTGAGCCATAGGAGCACAATATGCTAGTATGACAAACTTGTGCCTATTACTATTTTAAGGGAATGAATACTACAACTACTTTTTCAATCTGGAGTTAAAATAATAAATTGTTTTATGATCAGCAAAATCATAAAAACTACTTTGGATTTAATAAGTGGTAACTTTCAAGTATTTTAAACCAAATAGAAGGGAGTAAATAGTTGTGCCAACAAATAAAGTTTAGTGATGTCTTCCTTTCAATTAACAGATATTTTGTAGTAATCGTCACTATTAACTAAGGCAACTATTTTCCATGTGGTACAGCGTACAATCCTTTCATTAAGAAATTGTTGGTAGTTTTAAAATATGTATTGAATCTTGAATCATGATGTTTTTAATGATTCAATTTTAATGAGTCATTGAATATGTATTAGCTTTTATGAGATGCGCATATTTGGAATATGGCTGTATTCGTCAGCATAAAGATGATTTAAATTTTCCTAAAATAAACTAGTAGGGTGCAGATGTTCCTTCTGAAAGGTGAATCCAAGAAGGGAAGAATAGGCCAAACCACAGTGCTTCTGGCAAACATCATTCTTCCTGCTTTGCATCCTCAATGTTAAGCACATTTCCTCTCATCCTTTTTATTTACAGATACACATATAATAAGGTTCTACATTTGTCTGTGTCACACTGTAATTCAAAAGGTACATAGCAATGTTTCTAAAATGGAAGAAGTCCAGTAGAATAAATCTGTTGAGCCTGCTATACGTATCATCATGAGATGAGATTTTCTTAGAGCTTTTAATTTAATTTCACTTTGACTTCATATTTTAGGATTTTTTCCCCATCAGTTCCTTCAAAACTCATTAGTCCCAGGTCTCTACTTCATTTCCTTTCTTATGCTTACCTTGAGGTTGATGGAACACTCTTAATTCTATTTTTAAAGCTTGATTTATTTTTAAATAACACAGGAAGATGAAAGCTACACATGTTGCTGGGTACCAACTAGTGTTTGACAGATATGTGCATCGTGATGTACAAATCAGGTTAAACAAGCTTATCTCATGGAACATTTAGCATTTATTTTTGGTCACAACTTAACAAATTCTCACCACTCTAGCCTTTAGAAATGTATCTCATTAAAACCAAACCTCTGAAAACATTATGATTTGGAATTCACTATGATTACCTACAGCCACTCCACTTTACAGCAGAATGTAGGACATTATTGATGTTCTCTAGCTGTAACTTTATGCTTGTCAATCAGTTTTTATCTATCTTTCCTATCATATGCTCCTCATCCTGTAGTAATCGTGTGTGTGTGTGTGTGTGTGTGTGTGTGTGTGTGTGTCTATCAGTCTGATTATTAGATTATGCTTAGCTCTTAATATTTTTTAAGGAACCCCCCACCATTTCCTATATGGCCAGACTGGTTTACATTTTCACCAGCAGGGTACCATAGTTCAACATTCTCACCAGAACTTTCATGCTATTATATGTTCTTAATTAAAAGACAGAGCAAGCAAAAAATATGTCAGTCAAACATAAGAGGCGATATCTCATTGTGGGTTTAATTTGTGTTTCATCAATAATTAGTGATATTGAGCATTTTTTCACATACCTGTTTCTCGTTTCTCTGCCTTCTTTAGAGAAATGCTCATATGAGTCATTGATTTATTACAAAGGGAATCCAAGACAAGTAAGATTAGTTGTTACATTGCTCTCTCATTCTCTCTTGAAGACTGAATCTTGAAGACTCTCACACTCTCTTGAAGACAGTATGATATCAGTTTTAATAGACCTCAAGGTGTATTATTAACTATCAATTATTGCTGTGATGTCCATCAAGACTTTCAGACTGCCACAATCTGAGGCAGGAGACCCTTCATTTTTTTTGAGGTGATAAAAAAACAAAACAAAACAAACAAACAAATAAACCTGCCAAAAGCAAGCTGGCTGGCATGTCTTAGGAGGATCAGGAGTAGGAGTAATAGGATCTTGTGGCCAGTGGAAACTTATTTTTTTGACACAGACCTCTGTGTAATCCTGCTGGGATGTAAATGGCCATGCTATGTAACAGCCTGTGTCTGAGGCAAACATATATGACTGAATCTAGAAACCATAGAAAAACAGCCATTGAACAACTGTGCTATCTCAATACCATTCACATTCATAATAAAAATTTCTTGACAGGGTACACATTCCTAGAGTTAAATATCCTCATATCTGATCTGTAGTAATGATTTTCATCTCTCTGGCTATGAAAATAAATCATTATTAATTTGTAAGCAGGCATTTGTTATTATTGACATACTTCCTAAATTTCTAAATATAGTATATGCATTATGTATTTGATATACTAAATTATTAAATATATATCTTAAGCTTTTTTTTTTATTATCACAGCATTCCATTCTGCTGTCCAAACTGGTCTTGAACTTACAGTAATCCTCCTGATTCCTCTTCTTGAGTGTCGGCACTACAGGCTTGAGCTACTTTTCCTAGCTTATAGTTGATAAACATTATATGTGCATTTTTACTATAATTCTTTCACATGCTAAAGCCATGTTCAGAGGAAAAACTTAAGGAAGTAACAACTTAACTTATTCAGACATTGTAGATTTCCTCTGGCACCACATTGTTGATGTTACATAAATCTAGATTCACATACTCCTAAGTCATCAGTTAATTGATATTTGTGTAAAATGTATAGAGTTCCCCATATGCCGAACATGGTGGTAGACCACATCCCACACATCTTTGAGTGGTCAGACACCTGCATCCCAATTCCTTCCTGGAACAATGAGTAGATCTGCTGTTCTGTGAATCAATCATTGTCTTTAAATAGAAAGCTGGAGAAGAGAGCAAAACACTAAGTGTTCAAAAGACCATCCACAACTAAGTGGGAGCTGAAGGGAGGCACCCTGTGTTTCCATTCTATGTAGGAAAACTAATGTCAGGAGAAACTGGGCTCACATCTCCTCTTCCTGTCAATGCTATACCGTGATCTCTGGAATTCTAGTTCCTTATTTGTCAAATGGGGAGGGGAAAAATACCTAGCTTTCTTTCTAAGATAGATAGATGGATAGATAGATAGATAGATAGATAGATAGATAGATAGATAGATAGAGGAAAAGAGAGGTACAGCTTTTGATTCATCACCTGAAAGATATTACCTAGTAGTTCCCATTGCCACTTAGCATGACTTAATGGGTAGCTCATTACAATGTGTCTGATATTCATCCCGAAGTTAATGATTGAAAATAAGAAAACCTAAGCAATACAAAAATACTGAATTTTTTTTTTTTTTAAAAAATGTGCTACTACATCCGAAATTGCAGGAATATGTGCATGACAGCATAGGACGAATGCTTTCAATCATTTTTTTTTTTTTTTGAGTAAGCATAGATGGTGTCAAAAGGACTTTGAAGTTGTACAAATCAGTACTCAAATTCCAGCTCTGACACTTTCCATCCCTCTGATCTGGGCCAAGCTGCTTTATCTCAAAGCTAAGTTCCCTTCTGTATAATTAGAATAATAAAATTGCCTCTTTTATGTGGTGCTTGTGAGGATTTAAGGAGAAGATGCTCAGCAAAGGGTCTGGTATATCGTGTTCCATAAACGTGGGATTCAGCTGACGGTATTGCTGGCTCTGGGGTGCCAGGGACTGTGACATTTCACTGAGAGCTTACTGTAAGGAATGCTGAAATGCACAGGTAAGTGCATCATCTTTGCCATGTCAGAATTCACTTTCTTAATTTTTGGCTTATCTGCATGGAGAACAAATGAGAAGTAGTAGTTCTCTAAATTTCTGCATGTGTTATACTCAATAAAATGCATGTGCTCAATGTGGTTTTAAAACTAACTGTATCATACCTTGTAGCGCAGGCTGTCCAGAACTCACTATGTTCCCCAGACTGGACTCGAACTCATTTCCATCCTCTTGCCTTTTATCCTTCAGAGTTTATTACTGCCATAAGGTAACGTGCTTGGGTTTAAAACGTCCCTTAAAATGCTTTCATTTGTGTGTGTGTTTATATGTTTTCAGGTACAATTATGCCACAGCTGTTGTATGGAGAACAGAGAACATGATGGAATAGATTCTATGTTTCTACCATGTGGGTTCCAGGAATTGAATTTAGGTTTTTAGGACTGGCAACAAGCCAACAAACTGACCCCTTCAATATAATTTAAATTAAATAACCATAATAATATGAATATACATACATATACACACATACCTGAATACATACATACACACCTGTGTACATATATACACACACACATACATACACCACACCTAAACACTCTCTCTCTCTAACCTAAAAATTCATTTGTCAGGAAAAATTACAGCAAAACAATAGAGGAGTGAATCCCATTTCTTCTTTGTGGCTTTGTCTGTTCTCAATAGCACTGTATTTTGGTAGCTTATATTTTTCTGTTAATATTACATTATCACTTGCACTGCTTTGCAGCCAAACACAAAACCAGTTGGCTGGTTTAATGGCTAGATTCCTCCAGCTTTGAGCATCAGGCCTGGTTAGAGGGTTATTAATGTTTGATGTATGATACCTTTTTCAATAACATCAGTACCACCAGGCACTGATTAGAACATTCTAGACACTACACAAGATCTACTGATAGGAACTCTAGGGATTGAATATAGAGTACCTGTAGTGGCAATCTTGGCAGATGATTCTAATGTACCTTTATGTACAGACAGATCTTCCTAAATTTCCAGGATAGCACATTCCCCCAATTGCTGGCCATCTCCTAAATTTCATTTTCCACCAGCTGACAATATTGGAGGAAAGAGGAGCACATGAGCTGGATAGAGTCTTAGAACTCAGCAGTAGCTTCCAGTTATGATATCTTCACAGTGGGATCCACCGATGTGGCCATGTGAGGCACAGGTCTTACTAGCTCTTTGTTCTCTACACAGGTCCTTACCCTTTTCAAGTTCCCGTTTCCCAGAGTTGATTGTTCATATGTTCTCTCACTCTGTGAGCACACTGATTATAATGTGATACTGAGAAGTCTAACTGCACCACAGGTCAGCTTTGCTATTTCTGTCTGGAGACATAGAGTCCTCAGGCAGAGGGTCTCACTTTGGCTCTTTGGTTCTGAGGTAGACAAGGAATCTCAACAGGATGTTCCCTCTGCACTGACAGATCCCAGGTAAAATGTGTATAATGTGATAGACTTGTCATGCTGACGATAATGAGTCAACATAAGGTATTCCAAGGATACAGTTTACCTGCATCTGGAGGTCACCAGGGTAAGGGCTTCGTGGGGATACATTCACAGTTTTCTTTGGAGCGATTTGAACTTAGCAGCTATTACCGAAGATGGAAATGTGAGTGGGTAGGGATTGGGAAATGAACACATCAGTTTCTAATCTAGAGACTAGAAAGGCAACCAGGTTATGGAACTGTCACACTTGTTAAATCTACTGGCCTGTGTTGTAGATTTTATGTGTATGTGGGGAAGGTGTTCATTTATTTGGTGTGTGTGTGTGTGTGTGTGTGTGTGAGTCTGTACATACATGTGGATGTCCATGTATGTATATATTTGTGTGCATGTGTGTTTACTTGTGTTAACCTCAGTAGGAATTATTTTACAAATATTTTCAAATGTAAGTATTTGGAAAAGTACTAGGAAAACTGAACCTAACTCTTGACACATTAATTAATTGTGACTACATGCAAGAGTAGAAGAATAACTTTTTGAAGTGAGTCTTCTGATAATTAAGTCATGTTTTACTTATTCCCCCACATCTTCAAGCTGTCTGAAGAATTCAGGAGAATAATCCGCAGAGTGAACAGTTGTAGGCTCAAATAGAAGAATAGATTACCCACCCAGTTTAACATCTGCCTGTTTAAAACAGACGGTAGAATAATATACACACATATCGCATTCACTTGGAGATCTCTTTCTGGAAACAAAGCACATATCTACAATGAAACAAATGGAAAGATTAATCTCTCGCAATTTCCCTTCACATACATAAATAGATTCTTGGTTTCCTTTGTGCAGAGAAGGTGAGTGTCAAAATGAGAGACAGGCAGGAGATGGAATGTGATGAGAAGCCTCTGTCAGCCCTTGTCAGAATGAAAAACCTTTCTTTGTCCTTTCCAAGTCTGGCACTGTCTTAGGGTCCTGGTTGCAGACAACAGCAGAGACCGAACATGTTGTCAGGAAAAAGAATTAGTTTATCAGGGGATGTAACTATCCAAGTGACGGGCTGCAGAAAAGTCAGTTAAGCTGACCTTAAAATATGGTCTCCCAGAACTATCCAGAATGCCTGAATCATGGTAGGAGCTGTAGCTCCACAGCGATCAGCAAACAGTTGCCGTTGCTGCCAAATGAGTCCTGTCCAACCTTTGCCACACACTCCAGCAGCAATATGCCAGGCCACTGTACTTTTCTCATGGCACCAAGCTCAAACCAGTGGTGAGGGCAGACTCACCTAATTGCCAGAAAAGGAGCCACATGTGTGGGAACATTTGGGGACAATGTACCTCTCTCTTTGCCACCTTTACTCTCAGGAAGACACAAGTTTCAGGTGACCTGGTGGGCCACTCACAACATCACCTCAGCAACATGTGTACAGCTCTATGAATAGTCCAGAAAGTATTCTATCCTGTAAGGAGAGATATTTAGTTTTGTCACGATTGTTTTCTTCTTCTCCTGCACAGCTGCTTCCTACCCTTTTATACTCGGCATGAAGAGGTTGTCGTGTCCCACCCCCTGTTTAACTGGTTCCTACCTGGGAAAACTTAACAAAGTATTATAAAAGGGAAGAGATTCCCAGAAGAATGGCTACCCAGTTGTGGGTTCCTTTGAAGAAATGTGACCGAAATTATTACCCCATGATCTCCATAACCCTGTGCACATTACAAATACCATTTAGCAGACCCTCCTCACTTGCTGAAAGTTCATTGTGCTACATCTTCCCAGGTTTCTCAGCCTCACGTGCTTTGCTGTAAAATAACAACAAAATTCAATGTATATGACTGCTGTGCATTAACACTGTGTAGTTAATTAATAATGAACTGTTCAGTTAAGGGAGCTTCCAAAATGAAAGTATAATTAATAAGGATCTATGCTATATGATGTGTCTGTAAAAATATTTTAGCCCTATTTTCTGTTTGTTTAAAAAAGGCCACAAGTACAGTTGGGGATGCCCATGTTGGCATATTTGTGGTGCGTTTTGTTGATTACTGACTGAAGTGGCAACTGCCCAGATCAATGTGAACAGTGCTGCTCTTGGGCACGTGGGTCTGTGCTATGTGAGAAAGTAAGCTGTGTTCCTCTTTGGTTTTTATTTCAGGTCCTGTGTCCAGGTTCCTGCCTTGAGTTCTTGTCCTAGTTTTCCTTAGTAAAGAACTATAAGCTATGAGTTGAAATAAGCCCGTGCTCCCTAATTTGTTTTTGGTTGTGGCCTTTGTCACATAAGCAAAAAAGAAAACTAGCACAACACTCCAACAGAAGGACCCATCTAAGCCTTTGAACAGTCCGTGTACTAAATGACCAGAAAGTTCATGTTTGGGAATGTTTATACCTAGATTTGGGGGACTGTTCAAATGCCTGTAGGTTGGTTACTGAGTTCTTATGACCCCTACACCCTCATCTTGTTGGGTGAGAAGCACTTGCATGGTGCTTCTATCTAGTTCAATTCAGAAGACACACAGTCTCATCATTACATTTCAAAGAATTCTTGTCCTATTTACCAAGTCCCTGTCGTTGGAAAAAGGAGCCCCAAAGAATCTGCACCATCAGTTATTGGGTAGCATTGATTTAGTTTTTAGCTAAAGAGACACCAAGAACAAATTGGAAAATAAATAACTATGGGATTTTGACTTCTGTCATTTCAAGTTTAATGTTGAAATTACTCTGTGGTGATAATACAGTTTATAGAAAATATAACAAGTTTTCTTCTTTTGATGTGAGGTATCACTATAGTACTCAGGCTAGCATTAGACTTCTGAGCACAACCAATGTTTGTGCTCCAGGATCATCATTCTTTGAATGGGGCTGGCTGCAGACAAAATTTAACTTCTCTTAAACAGATTTTCATCTCATCTGTTACTGTTCTCCTCTAGTCTGCTCTAAGCTGCCACTGTTTTGTGTGTCGAAGTTTGATCCTCTTAATTCGCTTGTAATTACAACTAAGTTCATCTCTGACACTGTGCTTTTATGATGTTCTTTCCCATTTATATGGCATCAGAGGTAGAAGACTAGTCCATATTTATCACTCTATTTCACACATTACAGACTGGCTCTCAACACATATATACGTGTGCAAATGGAAGTTCCTGGAAAGAATCTGTGTATGAAAGTTCTGATGGCCTAATTAAACTTCAATGGCCATGAAGAGTTTGGAATGTTTCAGGTATGAGAGCCTAATTATAATTTCTTTCAGGCTATTATGCCCTCCACCTCCCCCCCCCAAAAAAAAAGAGCACACCCTGGGTCAGAACTAATATCCTGATAATTGGATAAAAACCATTGATGTGTATAAACAAAGCTCTGCAACACCAATCAAAGGGCTAAGAATGCTATCAGATAACATCCGTAGGGCTGCACCCGGCTGTACCATGCTTTTCTGACATAAAAACACCGATGTGTTTTTTAAAATAGCCTAGATTTATGACTTTCTTTGTCCTGCTCTTGTTCAAACCCCATGAAATTGCTTCTAGATTAGGACCCGGAGTTTGGGGTAACATCATTCCATGGTCCAGGGTCCTGGTCACTCATGTTTTTTGCTCCAAAACAAACTCTTCATCCCTTTGAGGGGAGAGATGTGTTTCTTGCCTTAACAGTTTGTGAATGGAGCTCTTCTACAATGCCAGTGGACTTTTTAATAGTTTCTGCTCATTATATAACTTACAAAGTTTGTGCAACCCAAATGTTTTTAAAGTCCTAAATGACCGAGTTGCTTCTGTTAGGGTATGAATAATGCCAAACTGACGATGAGTATAGTTTTGAATGAACTCTTTCTAAAACAAAGCAGGATCTGCATCAATTGGCTATGCACACACGTCACTTATATTGTTCACAGAAACATTATCAAAGTGATGTGATTCACATTTGAACATCTACTGGTTAATAGATACAGAAATAACACAAGTCACAGATAATTTTCACTTGGCCTTGGAAGTTACTCTTGAACTCCAGAGGTTACATTTCACTGAACAAGAACTTGAAACTTGGGCACAAAACAACTGTTAACACCAGAGGGTGAGGTTCATCCCCACTCATTTCTGACTTCGATCAAGAGCAGCCTTGTGGGTCGTTTGATACACAATTTCAACAGATTGTTCCTATTCTTTTCATGTCACCAGAACTTTAATTTCTAAGTCTGTTTATGGAAAAAAGGGCAGAGTTCATATTTGATACTTCAGTATGTACTTTGATAGCTCCAAGGATGTATGGGTAATAACCTTGAAAAGTTTCTCACTTGTTCAAATATACTGTAGGAAACTGGTTTTATTCTCAGTGTTTCAGATTATATTTATGGAAAAAGACTCATTTTGTTAGACATCCTTTGTCAAATAAGCATATGATCATATTGTGATTGAATAAATACAGCTACAAGATGTTCTTATTTCTCAAAATTAAAATGGATTATGGTATCTTCTTTGCAAAAGTTAGATTTTCTTCAAGGTTATGTCTTATAGTTCCCTTTAAATGTAGCATTTAGTCTTACTTGTTTTAAAAGAAAACGACTACTCATGGATTAGCAGCACACAACATATTCTGCTATTATCAAGATAGCACACTACCGGTTTTAAATGATAGACCAGTCATCTTAAAATGATTTACAGATGAAAGTTCTTTCACTAATGGTCCCCCAGGAGTAAATCCCCTCACAGATCTGCCTATTCATTATTGGAGGTATTTTGACTGGAATTATAAAGGTTGAGCCTGGGCCTTGTTAGTCCTAACAAGCTGGGTTCCACCATGGACCCTCAATAGACCAGTGAAAGTTGTAAACAACAGTGAAAAACAATAGCAGGAGAATCATTGCACACTGAAAAGAGTAACAGGGAGGTCTAGTAACCCTCCATACCTATCTTTGGGAGTTTGATTTAAATACAATGCAAGAGGTATGATTAACCAAGCAGTCCAGATGAGGGCGCAATCTTTCCCATCAGTGACACATTATTGTCAGTCCTCCAGTCTCTTTGACAAGTCAGAACTGTGTAGAATCTCTTCTTGGTGGGACAGATTCTATGCTAACTGACCCCAGGCTTCTGTTTTTTTCTTGTATCAAACACGCACGTCAGGGCCTTAATGTGAATCATTTCCATATTCTCGACCAAGGGGTGTAAACTCAAGTTTTCCTTGAGGATATCATATTTGTACTAGAGCACTCCAGTGTATGTCCACATCGAAGCAAAGTTAACTGTTACCTCTCAACGTGGCTTTTTCCCCCCTGTGACTGCAATGTTAGCCCCCAGCTTTCTACCACTGAGGATGCCTGCTTTGCTCAGACTTAGCAGGACTCAACTGTGTAAACAGACCTTTGTGTTTGTTTTTTGTTTTTTTGTTTTTGCCCTTTCTACCCCATTCCACCAAAGCAAAGTGGACCTTTCATATCTAAAGCTTTTTCTGCTCTTCTAAGCCAATTGCAACTCTTTGTCCTTTCCACAACCTGTTTTATTGACTTGGCAACTTCTTCGTGTTTTCTCTTCTGTCTTGGTTACCTTGGCTTTTTTAGTGGAAACCTACAATTGTGGGTAGTTTTTGTTTGCTTAGTCTTATTCGTGTAACTTTCAAATCTTTCCACTGAGTGAATACTGCTCACCTCTGTTCTTCCAGCTTCTGTAAAGAAATCTGTTTTTCAAATATCAAGTGGTGCTTTCTACTATACTTATACATATCCTGCCATATGATTGTTTGCATTATTTTTACAAACACTATTCATATAAGATTTTCATACAAAATTTTAAAAAATGACAGTTTTGACTAATAAGTAATAGATTTTTTAAACTTTTTCATCATTTGAGTCTTCTTTATATTCTAAATTTTGAACAGAGAAATATATTAACACCAATCTAAAGAGAATAAAATGGGCCATATTATTTCAAAAACTATTTGAGATCTCAAAATGGCAACATTGTTTATAATTAACATATGACCAGTTCAAGTTCAATGTTGGGAAGCAGGAGAGCCTAGTACTAAATGAAAAGAGACTATGATATGGGGTTGACAGAGTATTAAATAAATGTCTCCTACACAATGACCATGAACTTGAAGAACATCCGAGTGCTGTACTATTAATGACAGAAGTCTTTAAGAAATTTAGGGTATCAGTTGGGAGGCCTGGGTGGTTTGTGGTGGTGCATGCCACCATAGCACTCAGGAGGGCAAGGCAGGTGAATATCTATTAGTCAAAGCCAGCCTGGTGTACAGAGTGAGTTCCAGGACAGCTTCTAAAACTACACAGAGAAAACCCCCCATTTCAAAAAGCAAAAAAAAAACAATCAAAAAAAGAAAAACTTCAAGATGAAAGGTGTCTGTCCAGCAAACTGGATGCAAAGTTGAGAGTAGAGCTTGTTTTATAAGGAAATAAGGAAAAGCTATATTTAATTAATTTGGAAATGATGCTCAGTAATATGTCAAAGATTTTTTTTTTGTGTGTAAGAGAGGGGAAACGTGAGACTGGGTGGCTTGGATCTGTGCCATCTAAAGGATGGATATTTTGAAGTGTGAGCCTTTCCTGGCAGGAGGTGCCTCTGGAGTTTCTTATTTCCATTAAAGTGAGGCAATTTCTTTGCAGTCAGTGGAATGCTATCGAACCTTCCTCAGAACTGTTACTCTTGGTTTATTTTAGCTTACAAAGAATGACTATTTTCAAGGTTATAGAGCGAAAGCGCATGTGCAAAGACATGATGTTGAAGATACTGTCATAGTTACTGTGTATAGTTAAAATACTTTCCTGTACAAAATTCCACACTATTACATATAAACTACAACCTAACTAAATTGCATTCTGCTTCCATATCGAAAGCAGAAACAAATTGCTTCATGTCGGCTCTCTGCTGTCATATCATTTCTTATTAATAGTGGCTTATTACTTGAAAGGTTAAATTGTGCTTGCTTCAAGGGTTGTTTTATTTTCTTTTATTTTCCACATAAAATTATTTCTCTGATCCATCTTCTAAAGCATTTGAATTGCTAATCTTGTGGGATTTTTGTTGTTGTTGTTCCTCACTTGCCCACAAATTTCTCAAGAGTTAGAAACATATACATCTCATTTTTACTTTCTGTGTTCAGTCTATTGTCAAATTCACCATTCAATAGAGCTTATGGTACAGAGACTCAAAAGTCACACAGGAGAGACCCCAGAAATCTCACAGTGCTGATATTTGGATCTCCAGATAACTCCAAATAAACACAAAGATTCATAATCAGGCTCAGTAAAATTGGGTTCAGAGTACTGTCAGTCCAGGGCAGACTCATAGGCAGGGAAGATGGAACCCCCTGCATTTGCAAGAAAATATAACATCGAAATATAAATCCTTGAATATTTTTCATAAACAACACAGGAAGAATAGAAAACATACCAAGTATATGTTATTGTCCGAAAAACAAACACGTCAACTACAAACTTCATGTCCAAATGAATGGAAGCATACTTTTGCTGTCTTCTGCACCAAATACTATGAGCTGTTTGAGTCAGAGTTTTGCTGTGTAGCCCTTACTGTCTTGGAATTTTCTGTGTAGTCCAGGCTGGACTCAAATTCATTGAGATACACGTGCCACTGCCTACGTAGTGCAAGGATTCAAGGAATATGTGACCACACCCGGCTTTGTCATTAACACTTCTATAACAGATCACATTATGAATTTAGAGGAGAGCAGTTTGCCAGAATATCTATTATTCAAACTCTTATCGTATTACATGTTGCCGAGCCTATGTCAAATGAAAACCAAGCGCTTCCCTGGTCTTGTTCCTTTCTGAATTAGGAATGATTGTTCTTGTCTAAGGCAAGAAAATGTTAACGTGAGCACATACTCAATTCTGGTGTCACCTTTCTGTGAAATGCTGTCGACTTTTTATATCATTGATTGACATCTGATTTTTCCTATACATGCAAGTTGAAAAAAAAAAAAAAAAGGAGAAAGTACAGAGTGGCAAAACTTTTTTAAAATAATTCTTTCAATTATTTTAAATAATTTTCAATGTCTCTTTTTAAAAGATTTAGTAAAACTTTAAATCTCTGCCATTGGCTAATGCTTTAAGATACTTACACACATACATGCATATACGTTATGAATATAGTATATAAGTGCACCTGTATGAGTTTATATGCACCACATGTGTGCCATGTTCCCAGAGGACATCAGATTCCCAGGAAACAATGGTACAGCCAATTGTGAGCCATGTGTTGTAAGTTCTAGGAATTGAACCCAAGTCCTGTGAAGAAACAGTACATTCTCTTAACCACTGATCCATCTCCAGTCCTATGCAATTCCTATATACAATCGGCGATGTTTCTGAACCACAAGCTATTTGAAAAATTTTAAGTCTCAACTCTTTTTGTTATTTTCATATAATTAGCTATTAAAAAGCTACCTCCATATGGGTATAAACATAAATTATAAAAGTAACAGTTCTTTTAGTGTCTTTTATTTTTTTATAGCAACCATTTGAACCTTCTGGATAAAGAACACACACTTATCTGTATGAAAAGGAAAGAAGTGGTGAAGTCAAAGACAGAAATTTATAGTACAAAAGTAGATAATCCCTTGGCTTGCCTGGAGGCATTGCCAATAATTAAGCATTTCAAGCTCTAAATAGTAATCTTCCTTTCCAGATTCTCTGTCTATCAGTTAGCTTTGGGAAATGTACTGCCAAGATCCATGGTTATCCTGTCCAGAGTCTCTGTTATGTCTAAGAAGAGTTTGAAATGTCAGTCACTGATGGGATGAATTCATACATCTTGGGTCAGGGAATCATAGGAGTTTGTGTGCTATAATCAGTAAGAGACCAACATAACTGTAAAATCAGAGAAGTGAGACTTGGGTTTGGAGACCACGTATTGCTTCCTGAGTTATTGGATTACCTAATGTGATGAGTGATATGCAATCATTTTTGTAGTTTCTTAGGTTCTTGCTAGTTCTCTTGTATCAATTGTAGTGTTTACTTATTAATGTATGACTTAGTATTTGGGTCTTTTCCATAGTGAAGTTAAAAGTTGATTCATTTTGTTCTTCTTTTCAGAAGAAAAGATCATTAATTTGATGATCTCTATTTTCTATAGTTTCTGTTGTGTTCCATTTACTTCTCCTCTGATAGTTATTATTATCTTCCTTCTACTATAATTAAAATTGCTTTGATATGTAATATGCTAGTTTAAAGTATAAGGATTTTTTTGGCTGTACTTCACTATGGTAAAATTTCCTTGTAGAGCTACTTTAATTGTATTTTTGTGTCATTTGGTCCATAGTGTTAACAATCATTTATATTATGATACAGTATATATTATACACATATGCATATATGTTTATCTATGCATGTGTTTTTATTTCAGGCAAAGTGTGTGATACGATTTCACTCACTTTTTAAATTGTTAATCTTGTTTCACTGCCTAGCATGAAATCTAACCTGAAAAGTATTTAATTCACATTTAACAAGGATTGTGTTCTTTGGTTGTGAAAGGGTTGTTTTGTATGTCAGTTGACTCCAATTGATCTAGAGGGCTGGTTAAGTCAATGTTTCCTAATTGATTTCCTGTTAGGACGATTTGCCCATTTCTTAAAATACAATATTTAAGTTCTACTACAATTACAATGCAATTCCTCTCCCTTCTGATCCATTATAATTCACTTTTTACACTTAGAAACTCCATTATGTATTTACAACAGTTGCATCTCATTGATGTGCTAATTATTATCATTTTGTAATGTCAGTCATTGTGCCTTTCTTAAGACCTTAATTTTTCTATTTATTAAAAATGGATTATTTTCTCACATAATATATCCTAAACATGGTTTGCCCTCCCTCTGCTCTTCAAGTTCCTCACACCTTCCCTCCCATCCAGATCCACCCTCTTTCTGTCTCTCCTTAGTAAACTCCATCAAGCTTTATGCCAGTATTGCAGAAAGGATGCCAACATAGAGCAAAGGTTTTAATATATTTGATGTTTTTACTGTTTTTTTGTTTTGTTTTGTTTTGTTTGTTTGTTTTTGAGACAGGGTTTCTCTGTGTAGTTTTGTAGACCAGGCCTCAAACACCTCTATCTGCCTCTCCTGCCTCTTGAGCCACCACAACCCGAGATCAAAGGTTTTGTGGCTGAGCTGGTGTTTACTTTTTTTCCCTTGATATCACCTTCCAGTACCAAAGAAATAGATAGCAAGTTGGGGTAAAGATTCCATGTAGGTACCACATGAACTTCTTCACATGCAATCCACTGTGTGAGTCTTACCTTTAGCAACAGGGCCTTGCCATTATGGTGTTGAGAATGACCTATAGTTTTTGACAATGAGGCCATGATCCCTCCTTGGGTTTTGGAGCCCAAAATATCCCTAATTGCATTTGAACATTGTTTCTATATATAATATTCAATGCCTCCTTATTTTTCTTAAATAATTCTATCATTAGAAGGTGTGTACAATATGGGTTGGTTTTCTTTAAAGTGATCAATGAAAATAATGATGTAATAATAAAATATATAATAATCTTTCATTCCAAGTAAATCTAAATTTTGTATTCATTCAGGAAATTCACCTATTTACACTGTCTAAAGGGCATTTAGAAGAGCACATAAGGCAAAATATTCTATAGATTTAACTTTTACTACTCTAGTGCAATTTTTTTTCCTAACCCTTTATTCTGAGGTAATGTCTATCTTTTTTCCTTATTTTACATATCAATCCCAGTTCCTCCCTCCTTCCCTCCCTGCTACCTTCCCTCCCTCCCCCCTTCCCTCCCATGCCCCCTCCCCACCACTCTCCCATCCCATTTCCCCCACACACACTCCACAGGGAGGGTGATGCCTTCCAGGAGGGGTCATCTAAATCTGTCAAGTCATTTGGAGTAGGGACTAGGCCCTACCTCCTGCCTCTAGTATCCCTCCATGGGGAACGTGCTCCCAAAGTCCTTTTGTGACCAGGAATACATCCTGGTTCCACTGTCAGAGGTCCCTTAGACAGCCCAGGCCTCCCAACTGAGACCCATGTTGAGGGGGTCTGAGTCAGTCCAATGCTGGATTCCCAGCTATCAGTCTGAAGGCCCATTTGCTCCCCCTTGTTCAGGTCAGCTGTCTCTGTAGGTTTATGAAGCCTGGTTTTGTCCTACCTCTCTGTATCTGGATTCCAGTTCGGCTCAGTGTTTAGCTGTGGGTGTTTGCTTCTGTTTCCATCAGCTACTAGATGAGGGTTCCATGAAAATGGATAAGTTAGTTGTTGATCTCATTATCAGAGAAGGGCATTTAAGGTAGCCTTTCCACTGTTGCTCAAATTGTTAGTTGAGGTCAGTCTTGTAGGTCTCTGGACATTTCTCTAGAGTCAGTTTTCTCTTAAAACCTAAAATGGCTTGTTACATAGAGGCTTCAGAATCCCTGAACTTACAAACATTTTTTCTGACTCCAGTTTTTCAAAGAAAATGTAAGCACATGAGTCTATTGTAACTGACAGTGTCCTCAGAGGTGAGTAGGTCTTGGTTATGTTTTAAGATTATATTCTATCAGAACATGAAATTATATATTTTCTATTTCCTGGAAGTAAGTGAACAGATTCAGGCTTTACTGTTTTTATAGTCTGACCTCAATAAGACACTATTTAAGTAGAATAAGATGTTGTCCACAACAGTGTTACGTTAGGTCTAAGCAATTAATTGCAGCTAGTAAGGTAATAGCACCTTTGGAGGGTCTTGTAAGAATATTCATTGTTCTGGGTGGTGTAGATCAGAGAAAGTCAGTATTAATCTAAGAGTTACACTCATCATAGCATTGCAGGCAGATTTGCAATCACATATGTCCCTGTCTCTAGCTCTGTAAATGGGGGTAGCTTAAGCTAATTGCCTCACATTTAATGGAAAGATAATAGGAATACTATCTCAGAGGATTGTGAATTAGATAAAGCATATAAAGAATATATATGTATGTATGTATGTATACATACATACATACAAACACACACACACACACACACACACACACAAAGTTCTGCATACAATCTTGCACTTGACATTCATTCAATGTCAACTTGCTATTAATTTTTTCTGTTCTATAAGGTATGTGATAATAAATTGTGCATAGAATTGTAATAAAGATTACAAATTACACAGTTTGTAATGAGCGTCCGTGATGCCTTTGGAACATGTGATCACAGATTACAGAGATTACAGTCTCTCTGAATACAGTTTTTTTTTTTTTTTTTTAACCAGTATTACTCATGCTTCATAAAGTGACCATGGAGATGTCATGTTCCTAATTTTATTTCCCACAGTTTGCTCAGTACTTGGAGCAGGACAAGTGGTACTGAATGAATGAACAATACTAGGGCTATTATTAAAGCCAACGTGTATCAGGAAATTGACACTGTAATGGTTAAATGAAGACATAAAGAAAAGTGGTAGAAAAAGAAAGAGAGAGAGAGAGAGAGAGAGAGAAAGAAAGAAAGAAAGAAAGAAAGAAAGAAAGAAAGAAAACTTCAGGAGCAGATAGGAAGCTTCCAAATGCTAAAGGAATTTCAGCATCTCGACAGACATGACCAACCAACCATTTGGATTTAAAGTTAAATGAAAACTTACTCAGAAAAGTTTTGAAAGCTTAAGTAATTTTATATTTGTTTTAAAGGTGCCCAAAGCTCCACATTTCCAGCATTTACAATTATCACTGTTATGTTATTGAAAGTGACTTGCTACTAATACTAAATAGGAAGGGAATCATTCTGTGTATTTGGTTTTAGGTAGTGTAGCTATTGAAACGTAAATTAAGGGTAACCGTGCATACCTACATGCTGTTTCTAGTCATTCTAGTTGTATAATATCAACTCTTGCTAAGATAATGCCACACAACTTAAAGTATAAAATATCCTTATGAAATCACTCTTATTTCATTTTTCTTGCATTGCTACATGGTAGGAAGAGGCTCTGTGCTTATATGTTTTTTTGGAAACATTATTTTCTTTCTTTTCTGTCCCTTTGAAGTGAAATTACATTAACTTATAATCTAACAAACAACACTTTCTTCTGATGTCCAATAAAATAACATTAAAAGTAAATGCTACTTTTCCTATTAAAGGTGGAATATAAGATTGAATGGGCACACATTGGGCACATTTTGCATTTGGGAATGTATGCTCAACTATGGTGGAGTGAACATGATCAATGGTAACAGAAATATAGCTCTCATGGCTCATTAAACCTGGAAAGTGGGAAAGATAAGAATAGCCTTTGCATGTTTGCAAGTGTCTGAAAGCAGGAAAAACTCTTATGTGAGAAAAAAAAGGAAGCATACTTCTTTACATAGAATTCCCAGGTAGAAAGAAAAAAAATTACATGATCACTCAGGAACTTGACAGCAAGATTCCAGTGGTTGTGAAAGGCAATTTTGCATATAATTGATAGATCTGGAGAACTCATTCTATTTCTTATTTTGAGACTTTAATTTTTATTGTTTTATGGATGTTTGTTTTATTTCCATGCATAATTCTTTACGTTGAGTAAGATTTTATTTTATGTGTTCATTGCCCAGAAGGAAAATTCTCTGCTCTTCAAATTTCATTAATATCCTTCACATTTTCCCTTTAAATAATAAAACATCACTTATGCAACTTTCATTCACAGAGGCATATTTCAGCCTGTGATGTAAGTTGCACATCTGGTTTGAGATGTGCAGAAATATTGAGCTTATTGACTTTTAAGTGATTGAAATATTTATTTACTTTTACTAAAACTCACCTGCAACAAAAGGATGTGAGACTGTTTGTCTTCATGTTTGTAACATTTTTGTCTCCAAAAGTACAGTTACTAGGTACCCTGTGAATAGGGAAGAAAGAAAACACCCATTAAAAACAATCTCATTTTCTAATCAGAACATTGTTCTTACACACTTTGAGTTACTTGCATAGCAATCACTGTAGTGTGTCTTCTATGGGATTCAAAGAAAGTAGCATTGTTATATTTTTTTAAAATATATGAAGCAAATTACAAATTTGTCTTAGACACAGACGTATCCGTTTTAGATTAAATCCACAAGAAATTAAAATCTGTGGTGATTAGGTATTTTCACTTCAGTACTTTCCCATTAATTTCATCTGAAAGAAGCATTTGGAATTCAATGGACTACCTCAAATATTTAAACTTTTTTAATTGACAGTCCACTTTGTACAGTGCAGAATAAGAGAGTTAAATCTAAGTTTGTCATCACACAGCTTCTGAAATTGCTGACAGGGCATACAGAAATGAAGCTTGCTAGGAATCTGAGTGAATAAAGGCAATGGTTATGATTTATAACTAATTGATGAGGCTTTATCTCTTATTTATAAGTGTGGTTCTTTCCCATAATTTATACTATTCCTCCCGTAAATCATTTTTTATCCAATTCTAACACAAATCATTTTGAAATGAGAAAAAGGTGATGATTCCAATTCTAGATAGACTAAAATTATGTGCGACTTTTAAGAGTAAGGTTTTATGTTTTAACTTTTCTCACTTGTTTTTGTTGTATTACACACAAACTCAATATTTAAGAAAAAAAAAAAGAAGTTAAAGGCAAATAAGTTATCAGTCAGGAATCCATACAATAATTCTCTGTATCTACTTCCATGGAATCTACTTCATGTATGTCAAGGCACTGTGATAGGTTAATAAAAGTATCTACAAGACCTTGTAAGAAATAAACTTACCTCTCTTCAGTCACTGCAAGAACCTTGTCTACTCCTTGTACAGTTGCCAGTTTACCTGCTTAAAAAAAATTCTAAGAATATTCTAGAGGTCCGCGTTGGAGGAAAGAGGTTCTTTCCATATTCTGTTCCCAACGTTGTTTTCATCTAATCCTACAGTACAATGTGTAATTATCCCCCTTTCTTGGCATAAGAAAGCATGAAAAGAGAGCAAATTTAAAATATACCCTACAAAAGGAACATGGAATAAAAAAGCCAAACAACACTATACGCACCAGTTAATTTCATCCTGCTTCCTACTTAGGACACTTTGTAGTTCTTTCATGGGGAAGCAGAGACTTCTGTGCAAAAATATTCCTTTGAAAAATAAAGAAATACAAACTTGGGACTTGTTTAGTCTATAAAGGACTCATTTTACAAATGTGGAGATCAGAGTTGAGTAGCCCAACACTCACATAGTACCTGATAAGTAGAATTCCTGTCCATCATACCAGCAGATGAAAGACATGGATAAGCTTTGAGTTCAACTGTGAGATCCTGAATCAAGGTGAAAATTAGTCAAGGAATATGCTCAGTGTTAACCATGGTCCTTGACATGCATAAATCACCTACACACACATGTGAACTCACATACATGCAAGGACACATGTGTATCACACAAGCAATAACACAAACACACATACATGCACACATATACATACCAAGGCATTACAAAGTCTGTCTTTATAAGAGATTAAATGGTTGATACCATGGTTGAACTTTTTCCATAAACTATCATTATTCTGGTTAAAAAAAAAGATAAGAAAGAAAAAAAGAACAGAACTGTCTAAATGAAAAAAAATTGAAACAAGAATACATTGGGAGTTAGTGTGTGGGATCCACGCACCTAAGTGAATTTAACTATATGCCCCCTGGAAGACGAGGGATGAAATATGTATGTAACCCAAGAAGTAGAGGCAATCCCACTCTGCATCTCCCCCCACTCCATGCAATAGCCCACTCCACTCTGTAAAGCGAATCCCAAGCTGTAAAGGCAAGTAGGTCTGGAAACTTCTTTTCAAGTATACACCAAGGCATGGAATAAATGCACTCAGGGTGTCTTTAAATTTCCCAGACCATAACTAAGAAAGGCAAGGTATGCTGCTTAAATATGCAGAGGAAGAGGGAAGCGGTTAGGGTAACAATGGTGACTTTTAGGCCGACAGGAGGAGGAATAAGAAAAGAAAAAGCAGGAAAAAGAGATAAAGAGAATGGGATGGAAAGGGAGAGAGGAAGAGGGAGTAGGGGGGGGAGAGAGGGGGGATGAGGAAAAGAAAGGGGAAGAAGGAATGAGCTAGGAGAATTAATAGGAAGGAATAGCGGATTTGTCTGTGTGCTTGGCACGTAGCCTTCTGGATGTGTATTTATGTGGGTTGTCAAGAACGGTGTGCAAATACAGTGAGTCCGCTGGCATGGCTGTAAGGGAAGAGATCATTGAGGAGTTTCTCCAGAAACATGAGTTGAAAATGCAGATGGGCAAAGAAAGTGAGAAAATGAACATGTCTGGGTGATATGCTTGTGGTCTAAAGCACCGTCAAGGGAAAAAAAAAAAAAACCTTACGTAAAAATCGTGCATCCAACTTTTCAAATTACGTGTGGAATTTTTTTTTCCTGTATCACACACTTTAGTTTAATTTCAATTATTTACCTCCTTCGCTATTTTCATCTATTATCCATATCCTCAGTATTTATCCTGCTGCCTGGGACTTAGTAGGTGACCAATTAAAATTAATTGAACGAATGACTGAAACAAAACCGCTACTCCTCATTAGGCATCTTAATTTCAGCTTCAATTTAGAGAAACTTCTCATTATTTTTCTCAGTTTAACTCAGCAGTCTTAAGACTGTTTTTTCCAGTAGACTTTGTATCTTTCCCCCCTGTTGTATGCACTGCTTTGTACCAAGCCCCTGGGCTTTTATGCATGTATAGAGGACGACTCATCTGTCAATCATTGCCGGGACTCTGCTCAAAGTCAGGTCTACCACACCAGGTCAAGATAACAACACAGAAGAAGCTTAGAAAAGTCAAACATACAAAAAGAGGCTAAGTGTGAAATTGGCATCTCATCACTGAGGGAAAGAAAAAGTATGGAGAAGCTTCAGCCCAGAAATATGGAATGTGAAATGTGGGTTTTCCAAATGAATTTAGGCATGGGTGGGAGCAGAGAGGGTGTAGGGATGCAAGCTGTCTGGCTTGAGAGGAGAGCAGGGGAGCACGCACAGGGCTGGGACACGTCGTCTGCTCCCCCTACACTGCAGTCATCCTGGTCATGCTTAGCTCTCCTGACAGTCTCTTTAGATCACAGTACCAATTGCTTCAGGGAGGAGTTTCGTTTTTTATTATTATCTTTATTTATGTATTCTTCCATTTTACATATCGGTCCCTAGTTCCCCCTCTCCCTCCCCTAACCTTTCTTCCTCCCTCCCTCCTATTCATTTCAATAGCGTTCACCTAATTCAGGAAAGAATCCAATTAAGGTGCAAACTGCTGACCCCCTCTTTGGGCATCCCAGGAATGCTTACCAGAAACTTTCTATCATGTACTCTGGACATATTTCTATCTTCTCAGCTTTGCCTGCTGTGCATGTGCAGAGAGTCAGAAATGTAGGGACCCTCCCCGGCAGGCTTTGATTTCTCTGTACTTGTCTGTACAATGCGAGTACTGATTAAGCTATGACCTACAGCCCTTCCCATGGAAGTCACTTTTGGTCCTCTGAAATACAATGTAGCATTCAGGGAAAAAATAATAATAATTTTCTACTATAGATTCAGAAACAATTTTTACAAAAAGCTGCAGCGATTATGGCAATAGCAGTTATTCAGAAACAGATCAACAGTATGAGGCTCATAGATGAGAAATTTAATGAAAAGAATAATTGTTCTTTATTATCAGATACAATTAAAGAGACAGACCCTTACCTGGAGGAAATTTGCCATTTTCACACCAAACCCTCAGAAAGGCCTGGGTGCTTGATATTTAAATTTCCAGCCAATCCCCAGCCTAATTTTCTACATTTGTGGAATGTAGCATTTTAAATTTCAGGTGCATTTAGTGATTTTTTTTTATCACCAGCATACTGCCTGGTGAAGAGCCCCTTGACTGTGACCTCCTCCTACTGAGACAGGATCTTCCTGGGCCATTAGAGAACAACATTCACTTTCTGCTACAAGGTACCCTTTGCCACTCCTTTTGATTGCTTTTCTCCTTTTAAAATAGTCAGTGCCCACCCACTCTATTCTCTGTACTTTTGAGTTTATAATGATTGGTTTCACCACTGTTATTTTAGACAATTACATTTATCATGAGAAATTAATCCTTGAGGGATCAGTGATGCGTGTTTTTCTACAGCCCACAAGAACAAAACAACTATTCATCCTCCACTTTGATATAAAGTGACCCCATTTACCCTGTCATTCCCCTGTTGGCAATGGTGGGAAACCCACCATCAGTTGTCCATCAGCGACACGGCCACCAATGACTCCTCAACTCTTTTTTCAGGTGCCCTCTGTTCTCATAATAATATGACCAGTAGCATAGCTACATAGACATGTCTAACATTTGCCAGGGTGATGGGTCTCCTTGTACCAACAAGCTCTATGACTTATGTTTGAGGGACAAAGGTAAAATTAGGAGTAAAGATGGGCTAGAGATGGCTTGGTGATTAAGTCAATTGCCTAGGAAACATGAGGACCCAAGCTGTATCAGTGCTGTATTATTTTACTCCTAGAACCAGGGAGGGAGCTGGAGTTTAGCAGAGCTCCCTAGGGCTCTTTTGCAACTGCATCTGACCTATTAGAGGAGTTTAGCCAGTGAGCATCCCTGTCTTAGAAACAAAGAGGATAGTGCCTAAACAATAACACCACAGGCCTTCACACACTCACATACACATGCACACGCACATACAAGCATGCATGCACAGAAGCACATACACTCATGCACACATGCACACATTTACACACTAGAGAGGACTCTAAGGGGAGAGATGTTTATCACTGAAATTTTCCCATGTTTTTTTTTCTCTATGTGTATATCTCTTTGTGCAGCCTCCACACTGAATGTTATCTTCAGTCTGTCGCTCCTGTCCCCACAACTCATTCCACTGCTCTAGAGATAAAGCCCTGGACTCCTCTCCCCTAGAGAACAGAGAGAGCACAGAGTGTTGTCATGGTGGAGAGGGCTGACTAGTATTTTTTGGCTAAGGAATGCTCACAATGCTGAGCACAGCCCAGGGTCCCAATAAAGGAGAAATGCAAGTCACAGACACAGTCTTACAGGTGCTTGTGGGCTATCATGAAGCTGCTACATGATCTCACCATCTGAAAATGAAAAATGAGTCATTCCCTGCCTGCTCTGGCCCTGGGAACTGACTAACTTGCCTGAGATCACTGTGGTGCCTGGAATTACAATTTCTAAATGTGCTACCGAATTAGTGGCAAATGAGCTATTTGAGATCCCTTAGACACTTAGGAAAGCAAAAACAGTTATCCCTTGTTTATGTCAAGAATTATACTCTGGACTTGTGAATTTAGAGTAGTTATTTGCATATTCTGCTCATATAGGTCTAAGTATTATATCTCTCATCATTATATATTAAATTGTTTATTCAGTGCAATTTAGGTATTCATAGGGAAACCTGATCTTTCACTTTCTTATGATGAGAGATAATTGCATCTTTTCTATATTCCCAGTAAATTCTTCCAATGTACTTCCAAAACTGTAAATAAAATATTGCCTTCATGTGCAGAGGTTGAGTGAGTAACCGTACAACCTGTGTGTGAGGATATTTTTTCTTTACCGCATCCTCTTCATACTGTTGATGATTCAGTTGTTAAAAATGCACGTGTCAACCTGAGCTCAGACTTGAGTCCACAAACTCCCTTATGACTGAAAAAGAGGTAGTTATGTGGGCCTACAGTTTTAAAGGTTACCAATTATGTAGCGTGCAGGCAGCTCATCCGGAAAGATGGAGGATAGCGAGAAACAAAAGATGTCTGGGAGATGTATGATATCTTCATGGCATTTTAATTGAGAAATCTTAAAGACAATAGAATGACTCTTTGTAGACTCACCCCTGGATCAGGAGCTATTGAGCATCCCCAGATCAACAGGTGTTGAATATTTTGCAGAATGGCATGTATATTCCTAAATCAAAAGAAAGTGAGCATGGAAATTGTATTCTCTAAGACTCTTGGTAGTACATTCTGTGTGTCTGTGAGTGCTGATCAATGTGCCCAGGAAACATCTATGGAGAGGAAAAGTGCTAGGAAGACCTACCAATGGGGAATCAATGAAAACTTCCTGCCAAGTTTCTTCCAAATAGGAACTCAAAAAAAAAAAAAAAAAGGGGGAAAAGTTAGTGATACTTTATCTAAAATGATTTTATCTCTACATTCTATCTGAAAACCATCTACATGACTGAGACACACGTAGACTTACTTTCCCTTATTCAAAGGTAGTCTTTTTTCCCCAATGGCATATATCTGCTTTGCTTCAGGCAATAAATTTAGCCTGTCTTAGAAAAGCTTTGATAGAGGAAAGAAAAATGTGCTAAGTGTGTTGTTCATTTAACTTTCTAATTCTCTAGATGTGTTTTTTCTATTCTGCTTCAAGTACCTTGGAGTAAGTTTTGACTTCTCTTCTCTGTATATCCTTTAACAGATTACTTTCCACCCCCTTAGCCTACTTATTTAAGGGAACAAAATGCAATGTCTTCAAAGGTAATATGCTTGATTCAGAGCTTCTGCTAGTACCATGCATAGGTTCATCCAGATTCAAAACAGGAAAGATACAAACAAATAAATAAACAAATGTCAAGGGATGTCATATCGCTGAAGAATGACTTGTTGTTTAGTATTTAGATCCTTACATGCTTCCTGTCATCCCAGGCATCACTACATAATTAAAACATTGCTCTCTGGTGAGCAGAGCTGTCTCTGGCCTCTGGATGGCTTATGAACCCTCAATAGCCTGACACAGTAGGATTCTGATTTGCAAACAAACAACCCAAAAGCTTGTCTTTGCATGCAGGAGGCACTGGTTTATTTATCTCACTGTACTAGGCAAGGCAGGGTGATATTTTATGTAGAGTGTTTGCCTGCTGGAAATTAGAAAGCTCAAGGCATGTGGGCTCTGAACAACATGCAGCCCTGTCAGACTGATCACTGGCAGTGGAGGCAGCAAATGAGATGATCCATGGGCTTCCTCCCTGATTTCCATTAAGGTCCTATTTGAAACCAAATCAGACCTGAAAACCCCCTCAACCGCTTCAGCTCACTATTCTGGAGTTAAAGTAACTTGTTCTGTGCTTTTATTTTGAATACATTCTTTTTCATCAAAAACTAAACTTTAGTGTTACATCTGTGAAACAAATGAGACTTACTGCAAAATGTTAAGAAAACATGAGGGGTTTTTTTTCTTTTTAAATTTGGTCACTTAACTAAATGAAGTATCCGTTTCTGCAGAAGAATAGCCTGCAATTAAGATTTCTTTTGAGTTGTCTTTAAAATGGCTTTGTTTAAATTTAAATTCCCAGATGTCTTCACAGAAGACAGCGAAAGCTTAAAACAAAGGTGTGAGCCAGGCTGTGTGCGTCTTTTTAAAATAGAAAACCCAGTTTAACTCATTAGCTGTAGTAATGAGCGCAATACCAACAAATTAAAATGATTCTGATGCTAAAGAAATATACATCTGTCTTCCAGTAAAAAAGAACTTTAATACTGAACTTGGGCTGGGTGAGAGAAACCCGGTGTGTGAATAAATATTTGTAGACTCACCTATTCCGTATGTACAGAAATCACAGTCTCTGTAAAGAATCTTATATAAATTTGGGCTTGAACAGTCAGCTAGTATTAGACTCTAAACCCTTCTTCTCTGTACCTTATTCTGCCACTAAAGTGATCTAAGCAGGGGTGAGCAGTCACTAGAGTATGTGCTGACAACTGTGTCCCAGCAAAAAAAAAAAAAAAAAAAAAAAAAAAAGTATTTACAAAACCAGGTGTGAGGACTTAAAATTGACTGGCAACTTGACAGGATTTAGGGTCTCTTGTGAGGCTATTTGTGAGATTGGCTTATGGAGGGTGGGAAGAATCCACCCTAACCTCTGGGTGATGCTATTCAGGGGTCATGGTCCAGGTTGAGGCAAAGAGAAGGTAAAGGGTTAACTGGAGCACCAGCATCCACTGCTATTGGCTCCAGAGTGAGTAGATATAATGTTATCCACTGACATAGTATTCTTGTAATAACCACACCTTCCCCATTTAACAGAGGGTGAGTATGAACAGAAAGATAAAGGAGTAATTTTAGATAAAGTTTTGGGAAGAAAGAAAGCGTGCTTTATGTGATTATGTATATTAAACCGCTTGCAAACATTTGCTTTAAGTTTCAGCCTTAGGTGCTGTCAGCCTTGGTCTCTGATGCTTCTTCTGGAGCCGTAGGAGCAGATGCTAGCATTACTGGTCAGAGTGCTGAGAAGAGAAACTAGAGTACTCAGCCTTGAGTAGGACATCTTCCTCAATATCCCACTCCCCGGGAGATACTGGAGAAGGGGAGCCAAAAAACCAAACACTCCAAGTGCCATTTGTGGGTGAATTGTTATGCAAGGAAAAACTCTGGACTTGATATGGCTCTTCCATGCATGAAACCATGCCATCTGTGGTTACTCAAAAAAAAAGAGCAATCCAGCCAAAATTTACCTGGGAGAAGAGGTGCTCTCCAGATGCCATCTCTCACTGAAGAGCTACTGGTATTCGCTGGGGAAGGGAAATGACTTTGATTTGTTATTGCTGTTGTTTTGTTTCTGGTGTGTAGCCACGGTAGATTTCCCATGCTCCAGTAGATATTCCCAACAACCACGGCAAGCTGCCAAATCAGGCGCACAGCTACAGCCACAGCCACAGCCACACATGATTTGACTTAGAGCACCAATTGGACTTAAAAGGTTATAAAAAATAAAAAGATATTAAGGGAAAATAATAAATGGATATAATGATCATGCTTAATTGTATACATATATAAAATCCTGAAAATTGTTAGGTGATAGGTAGTAGATAGATAGATTGATAGATGATAGATAGATAGATAGATAGATAGATTTATACTTCTACCCCAGCATTCAATCAAAAAAATACCAACAATTCCTCAACTTAAAAACATCTAAAGGACAGTTTGTTTAATCTTTTTATTTTTCTTCATGTTACCCTAACCTATGTTATCCAGTATTTCACATTTTTTTCTCTAGAGAACCTCTGAAGTGTCTGCTTCTGTTGTTCTAGTCTTAATGTGCCCTGTAGAGAGAAAGAACAATTTTTTTTGATGACATGAAAGATAAAATAGTCTAAGTGTTTTAGAGCACAAATTATCTGCAGCCAAAACTGCGGGGGAGCATA